>NC_057805.1:144491892-144791892 GCF_018294505.1 Triticum aestivum
CACCATCGCCGCCGCTCGCCGGGCTGCCGCCGGCCGACCTCGCCAGTCCGCCGCGGGCGCCGCCTCCCCGTCGCCGGCGTGCTCGCCTCTGCCGCCGCCTCGGACGCCGCCCCGTCCCCGGCGCCCTCTTCCTCCTCTGCCTCCGGTCGCCGCCGCGTCCTTAACCTTCCTCTCCGACGGCCGGCGAGCTCCCTCGAGCAGGCCCCGATTTGGATCTGTTCGAGCACTGTAGCAGGTTGACTTTCCCGAGACCCCGATTTTCTCGAAGTCTTAAATTTTCTTCAGCATGTGCCCTTGTTCATAGCTCCATAACTCTCTGCATATCACTCCGTTTCGCGCGTGTAATATGTCAAATTGTTCATCTCATGATGCTCTTCATTTTGTTCCATTGCACCATGTTCATTAGGGGCCACCTTGATGCCCAAATCTCTGTTGCAAGAGGGCTAGTTGCTGTTATCTGCTGGTTCTTAACAGAACTTGGAGATTTGTCATTTTTGTATCGTTTAATCTGTGCATCTTATGGGCATGAGCTCTACATGTGTTTTGTTGTATGCCATGCCATCTTTCCAGTGGTGTATGACATGTATTTTTGTGACCTCTGTGGTGACTAGCACAAGCATGCAAACTAGGCCCCGTAATGTTTCTGATTTCAGGGACTTGGTAATTTCTCTAAGTCCTTGTCTGCTGTTATTTTGTTGCCTTGTAAACTTGATGCTACAGAGAGATCCATGCATATTTTGGAGATATTCAGTAAGGATGTTTTGTAGCTATAGTTGTAATTGATCCATTCTTGCCCTTGTTTGCAATTATGCTCAATCTTGCTCTACTTTTGCTATAAAATATTTCTGGCAGATTCTTAGCATGATATTCAGTTTTGCCAAGCTTGTTGTAGTTGTTCCATACATGCTATGCTTTTGTTCTTGCCTTGGATAGCTTCATAAACATGCCATCTTGCTGTAGGTATGCTTGTTTTGTCATGCATTGCTTTGTGGTGAGTGCATCAAGCTCACCAAGATGCCCTCATATTATTGTTTCTGCCATGCTCTGTTTTTCTGGTAAGTCTGAAACCTGATAACGAAACTTGCTATGTTTACAAGGTTGCCATCATATCTTCTGGTCCTTTTTGGCTTATGGTCAGTAAGGGACTTTTGTCATATGAATTTATTAGAACACTGCCATACCTTGTTTTGCCATGTTAAGTTCCAGCATGTTGATTTCGTGCTCTGAACATTGCTATCTGATGCTGTTTTCTGCCATTTTCTACATTACTAAGTCTGTGAACCTGTTATCTTTTGCACTTTTGCCATGCTTGTTTGAGCTTGATATGTTGTTATCTAGCTGTAGCTCAGTGTTCATCTTTTGTCAAGCATCTCCTGTAGATTACAGCCATGTGCCTTGTTGCTACGTTGGAGTGCTGTAGCATTGTTACTTGTTGCATTTTAAGTGCTATCATGCTGTTAATCGTAGATTCGTGTCATTTTTGTTTTGCTTGCCATTTGCAAACCGTGCATCCGTTTCCGGTGATCTTTATATCGATTTCGACCGAAATCATCTCATCTTTCCAGTGGCATGCTTGAATTGCCAAGTTACTGCCTTGTTCATCTTTTTCCTTCCGGAGCACGCATATGCATCGCATATCATATCTTGCATATCATACATGTTTTGCATCATGTTGCTTGTGCATTTCTCGTGATTGATTGTGGTTCCGTTTGCTTGTGTTCTTGTCGGGTAGAGCCGGGAGACGAGTTCGTGAACGAGGAACCTGTTGAGTACGCTTACGAGGATCAAGCTTTCGACAACTCTGAGGACCTTGCAGGCAAGATGACCACCCCTCGAAATCACTTCTATCTTTGCTTTGCTAGTTGTTCGCTCTATTGCCATGCTACGCTACCTATCACTTGCTATATCATGTCTCCCATTTTGCCATGTCAGCCTCTAACCATCCTTTCCTTTAAGCTTAAATAGTCTTGATCTCGCGGGTGTGAGATTGCTGAGTCCTCGTGACTCACAGATTCTACCAAAACAGCTGCAGGTGCCGACGATGCCAGTGCAGATGATGGGATCGATCTCAAGTGGGAGTTCGATGAGGAACGTGGTCGTTACTATGTGTCTTTTCCTGATGATCAGTAGTGGAGCCCAGTTGGGACGATCGGGGATCTTAGCATTTGGGGTTATCTTATCTTCATTTGGATCTTGACCGTAGTCGGTCTATGTGTGTATTTTGGATGATGTATGAATTATATTTATGTATTGTGTGAAGTGGCGATTGTAAGCCAACTCTTTATCCCATTCTTGTTCATTACATGGGATTGTGTGAAGATGACCCATCTTGCGACAAAACCACAATGCGGTTATGCCTCTAAGTCGTGAGTCGACACGTGGGAGATATAGCCGCATCGTGGGCGTTACACCGCAGTACGCTCTTTCTTTGAAGACTTCTTCAATTTCTTCTTTGATGGTGCATCATCAGAAGCATTCCTGTGCTTGCGCTTCTTGGCTTTGGCTTCATCTGCCCTTGTCTTCTTCAGATCTGAAGCTGTGATACGTCTCCAACTTATCTACAATTTTTTATTGCTCCATGCTATTATATATTCTGTTTTGGATGTTTAATGGGCTTCATTATACACTTTTATATTATTTTTGGGACTAACCTATTAACCCAAGGCCTAGTGCAAATTGCTGTTTTTTTGCCTATTTCAGTGTTTCGCAGAAAAGGTATATCAAACGGAGTCCAAACGGAATGAAACCTTCGGGAGCATGATTTTTGGAACAAACGTGATCCAGAGGACTTGGAGTGGACATCAAGCAATCAACGAGGAGGACACGAGGCAGGGGCGCGCCTACCCCCCTGTGCGCGCCCTCCACCCTCGTGGGCCCCTCGTGGCTCCATCGACCTACTTCTTCCTCCTATATATACCTACGTACCCCGAAACCATCAGGGAGCACCACAAAAACCTAATTCCACCGCCGCAACCTTCTGTACCGGTGAGATCCCATCTTGGGGCCTTTTCCGGTGCTCTACCGGAGGGGGCATCGATCACGGAGGGCTTCTACATCGACACCATAGCCTCTCCGATGATGTGTGAGTAGTTTACCACGCACCTTCGGGTCCATAGTTATTAGCTAGATGGCTTCTTCTCTCTCTTTGGATCTCAATACAAAGTTCTCCTCGGTCATCTTGGAGTTCTATTTGATGTAAATCTTTTTGCGGTGTGTTTGTCGAGATCCGATGAATTGTGGGTTTATGATCAAGATTATCTATGAACAATATTTGAATCTTCTCTGAATTCTTTTATGTATGATTGGTTATCTTTGCAAGTCTCTTTGAATTATCAGTTTGGTTTGGCCTACTAGATTGATCTTTCTTGCAATGGGAGAAGTGCTTAGCTTTGGGTTCAATCATGCGGTGCTCAATCCTAGTGACAGTAGGGGAAACGACACGTATTGTATTGTTGCCATCGAGGATAAAAAGATGGGGTTTATATCATATTGCTTGAGTTTATCCCTCCACATCATGTCATCTTACCTAATGCGTTACTCTATTCTTATGAACTTAATACTCTAGATGCATGCTGGATAGCGGTCGATGTGTGGAGTAATAGTAGTAGATGCAGGCAGGAGTCGGTCTACTTTTTGTGGACGTGATGCCTATATACATGATCATGCCTAGATATTCTCATAATTATGCACTTTTCTATCAATTGCTCGACAGTAATTTGTTCACCCGCCGTAATACTTATGCTATCTTCAGAGAAGCCACTAGTGAAACCTATGGCCCCCGGGTCTATTTTCCATCATATTAATCTCCCTTCAACAAGCTATTTCTGGCACCGTTTATTTTGCAATCTTTACTTTTAATCTTTGTCATAAAATACCAAAAATATTATCTTATCATCTCTATCAGATCTCACTTTTGCAAGTGGCCGTGAAGGGATTGACAACACATTTATCGCGTTGGTTGCAAGGTTCTTATTTATTTGTGTAGGTACGAGGGACTTGCGTGTGGCCTCCTACTGGATTGATACCTTGGTTCTGAAAAACTGAGGGAAATACTTACGCTACTTTGCTGCATCACCCTTTCCTCCTCAAGGGAAAAACCACGCATGCTCAAGAGGTAGCAAGAAGGATTTCTGGTGCCGTTGCCGGGGAGTCTACGCACAAGTCAAGACATACCAAGTACCCATCACAAACTCTTATCCCTCGCATTACATTATTATCCATTTGCCTCTCGTTTTCCTCTCCCCCACTTCACCCTTGCCGTTTTATTCACCCTCTTTTTCTGTTCGCCTCTTTTTCGCTTGCTTCTTGTTTGCTTGTGTGTTGGATTGCTTGCTTGTCACGATGGCTCAAGATAATACTAAATTGTGTGACTTTGCCAATACCAACAACAATGATTTTCTTAGCACTCCGATTGCTCCGCTTACCAATGCTGAATCTTGTGAAATTAATGCTGCTTTGCTGAATGTTGTCATGAAAGATCAACTCGCCGGCCTTCCTAGTGAAGATGCCGCTACCCATCTAAATAGCTTTGTTGATTTGTGTGACATGCAAAAGAAGAAAGATGTGGACAATGATATTGTTAAATTGAAGCTATTTCCTTTTTTTCTTAGAGATCATTCTAAAACTTGGTTTTCGTATTTGCCTAAAAATAGTATTGATTCTTGGAATAAGTGCAAAGATGCTTTTATCTCTAAGTATTGTCCTCCCGCTAAGATCATCTCTCTTAGAAACGATATTATGAATTTTAAGCAACTTGATCATGAACACGTTGCACAAGCTTGGGAGAGAATGAAATTAATGATACGTAATTGCCCTACACATGGTTTGAATTTATGGATGATTATACAAAAATTTTATGCCGGATTGAATTTTGCTTCTAGAAATCTTTTAGATTCGGCAGCGGGAGGCACTTTTATGGAAATCACTTTAGGAGAAGCTACTAAACTCCTAGATAATATTATGGTTAATTATTCTCAATGGCACACTGAAAGATCTACTAGTAAAAAGGTGCATGCAATTGAAGAGATTAATGTTTTGAGTGGAAAGATGGATGAACTTATAAAATTGTTTGCTAATAAGAGTGTTTCTTCTGATCCCAATGATATTCCTTTGTCTACTTTGATTGAGAATAATAATCGATATATGGATGTGAATTTTATTGGTAGGAACAATTTTGGTAACAACGCTTATAGAGGAAACTTTAATCCTAGGCCGTATCCTAGTAATTCCTCTAATAATTATGGTAATTCCTACAACAACTCTTATGGAAATTTTAATAAGATGCCCTCTGATTTTGAGACTAGTGTTAAAGAATTTATGATTTCTCAAAAGAATTTCAATGTTTTGCTTGAAGAAAAATTTCCTAAGATTGATGAGTTGGCTAGGAACGTTGATAGAATTTCTCTTGATGTTGATTATTTGAAACTTAGATCTATTCCACCTAAGCATTATATCAATGTGTCTCTCAAAGCCATGAGAATTTCCATTGATGAGTGCAAAGAAAGAAACGCTAGGATGCGTGCTAAGAGAGATTGCTTTGTGAAAGCGTGTTCTTCTAGTTTTCATGATAATAAGGATGAAGATCTAAAAGTTATTGATGTGTCTCCTATTAAATCTTTGTTTCTCAATATGAATCTTGATAATGATGGGACTGGAGATGAGTCAACTTTAGTTAAAAGGCGTCCCAATGATTCGGATTTTTTAGATCTTGATGCAAAATTTGGTAAAAGTGGGATGGAAGAGGTCAAAACTTTAGATAGCAATGAACCCACTATTTTGTATTTCAAGGAATTTAATTATGATAATTCTTCTTTAATAGATTGTATTTCCTTGTTGCAATCCGTGCTAAATTCTCCGCATGCTTATAGTCAAAATAAGGCTTTTACTGAACATATCGCTGATGCTTTAATGCAATCTTATGAAGAAAAGCTTGAATTGAAAGTTTATATCCCTAGAAAACTTTATGATGAGTGGGAACCTACTATTAAAATTAAAATTAAAATTAAAATTAAAGATCATGAATGCTATGCTTTGTGTGATTTGGGTGCTAGTGTTTCTGCGATTCCTAAAACTTTGTGTGATTTTCTAGGTTTCCATGAATTTGATGATTGTTCTTTAAACTTTCACCTTGCGGATTCCACCATTAAGAAACCTATGGGAAGAATTAATGATGTCTTTATTGTTGCAAATAGGAACTATGTGCCCGTAGATTTCATTGTCCTTGATATAGATTGCAATCCTTCATGTCCTATTATTCTTGGTAGACCTGTCCTTAGAACGATTGGTGCAATTATTGATATGAAAGAAGGGAATATGAGATTCCAATTTCCGTCAAGGAAAGGTATGGAACACTTTCCTAGAAAGAAAATTAAATTACCTTATGAATCTATTATGAGAGATACTTATGGATTGCCTACCAAAGATGACAATACCTAGATCTATCCTTGCCTTTATACCTAGCTAGGGCGTTAAACGATAGCCCTTGTTGAGAGGCAACCCAATTTTATTTTAGTTTTTTCATTTTTGGTTCTGTTTAGGAATAGATCTTTGATCTAGCCTCTGATTAGATTTGTTTTTGTGTTTTAATTAGTGTTTGTGCCAAGTAGAACCAATAGGATCTTCTTGGGTGATAATTGTTTGATCTTGCTGAAAAAGACAGAAAATTTGCGCTCGCGAATATAATTGTTTAAACTCACTAGATCCTGATAAATTACCAATTCTTTTTTGCAGTAGATCAGTACGCAAATTTTCCTAGTTTTTCAAGATTTTTGCAGTTCCAGAAGTTTTTGAACAATTCTGATTACTACAGACTGTTCTGTTTTTGACAGATTCTGTTTTTCGTGTGTTGTTTGCTTATTTTGATGAATCTATGGCTAGTAATAGAGTTTATGAACCATAGAGAAGTTGGAATACAGTAGGTTTAAAACAAATATAAATAAATAATGAGTTCATTACAGTACTTTAAAGTGGTGGTTTGTTTTAGTTCGCTAACGGAGCTCACGAGATTTTTTGTTAAGATTTGTGTTGTGAAGTTTTCAAGTTTTCGGTAAGGATTTGATGGATTATCGAACAAGGAGTGGCAAGAGCCTAAGCTTAGGGATGCCCAAGGAACACCAAGGTAAAATCCAAGGACACCAAAAAGTCTAAGCTTGGGGATGCCCCGGAAGGCATCCCCTCTTTTGTCTTCGTCCATCGGTAACTTTACTTGGAGCTATATTTTTATTCACCACATGATATGTGTTTTGCTTGGAGCGTCTTGTATGATTTGAGTCTTTTCTTTTTTGTTTACCACAATCATCCTTGCTGTACACACCTTTTGGGAGAGACACACATTAATCGGGATTTATTGGAATACCCTTTATGCCTCACTTATATATTTTGAGTTAAACAATTTTGCTCTAGTGCTTCACTTATATCTTTTAGAGCACGGAGGTGGTTCTATTTTATAGAAATAATTGATCTCTCATGCTTCACTTATATTATTTTGAGAGTCCCTTGAACAGCATGGTAATTTGCTTTGGTTATAAAATCAGTCCTAATATGATAGGCATCCAAGATAAAAACTTTAAAGTGCAAGCTGCTGTGGGGACCTTAGGCTTCGAGCATGTCATGCTGGAAGGGAAGACAATGCGAGGTGCTTCCTACCTTGATGCTTCAGCTTGAGCCACAGCAGGCTTCTTCTTCTGTTTGGCAGCCATCTTGGGGTCAATGCCAGGACGCGCGAGAGCCTTGCGCTTTTCTGCCTCATTGTGTGCTTGAACACATTTCTCTGCGAAGTATTTCATCCGCTCTCTTGAGCCTTTTGCTTCTTCACGTTTCTTGTGAAACTGCTCTTTGAGTTCATGCAGCGTTTCCTTGAATACTTGAACATCTGCCACACTGAGCTTGGCCATGTTCTTCTTGAGGTGAGCCTTCTCATAATCGATTTTGTTTTTCAGCTCCACAATCTTCTGAGCCATGGCCAACTCATTAGCAATGGCTCCATGGAAGGTGACGCTGATGTCAACTGGCAGCTGAATATCCTCAATGCTGCGGCTTGGGTCATCAAACCATTCGTCGATGAATTGATTCAGGATATCCACGTCAAAGAGGGGCAGATCATTGAAGATATCCGCCTCTTGCTTGCTCTTGATCAGTAGCTCAATGGCATCATCACCAAGATCTTCGTCGCTTGACAGATCAATGGTTTCATCTTTGTTCCTCAGAACGGCAATTGGAGTAAGTTCATGCCTAGAAATCTTCATGGGCTTCTCCATCTTCCTAGAGACACGAGAAAGATCTTCAGATTGCACACTGGGTTCAGTTGGTGCAGTTGCCAATGGCTTCACATGCGAAGCTTTTGGTGTGACAGAGGGCTTCATAGCCTTGGTCTTCTTCTTCCTTTGCGGCTTTAGAGGAGCTGGCACTTCGTCAGAATCTGCGTCATCAGCTAAGTGCTCCATGGTGGCCCCCTGTATAGCTATGTGAGTGAGAAGACCATCAAGGTTGTAGAAGGGGCCGACGACATTTGGATTGGCAACACGGGTGCCATCAGCCCGTGGAGCAGATGGACCAGGGTTGAAGTCAAGTTCCAGGTCCTTCTTGTTCTTGACAGCAGACTCCTTGGCAAATTGATAATTGCGCTTGCAGAGATTGTCATTGCGACACCATAATAGTGATGATGGGTCAGCATTCTCTGGCTGTGGCCCTCTGAGCATGCAAGGGTAGAAGCCTTGAGCAATGGCTTCAGACTTGGACTTGGGCTACAGACTTCTTTATAGAATATCTCCCCAGGGGCCCTTGATGGCGTTCTTTTCAGCATATTCAGAAGTCACAAATCTGTATTTGTACCATTCTTCAGCCCAGTATCTTCGAATCCATTGGATTCGGGTCTTGCGCTCACCGTAGGTTTCTTCAGGATCTGTCTTGTACATTTCAAATAGATCTGGAGGCAAATCCTTGGCTGTATTCCCACGGTGCTGCCTGCCGCCCTTTCTAACTGACTTCTCTGTTGCCATTATATTCAAACTGAATGGCTTCAAGACGGTGAATGGCTTCCTTTTGCTTGTCAGACAGGAACTGGCTTCAGGAGAGTTGATGTGATGCTGTAAGAACTCTGCAAATGAATGCAGACTATGAGAACCAAGGGATTCTGCATTAGAGGTGCGAGGGAAGGGGAAGAGGTCATATGCATTCTCAGAAAATTTTGAAGATAAATCAGTTTGGAGATATTGACCTCATAGCGCGAAGACATTCACTTATTTGGTGAGAGTTGGTTCCAGATTTGTACGAATCCATGAATAAGTACAAGTGAGGAATCTAACTAGTTATGAAGCATAAGTGAATATACTTGGCATGATATGAGATGCAGAACAAGATAGATCCAGATTTGGAAGTTAAGAAACCACTTTTGGTTGAAGTGGATGGATCCGATGGATCAAAAAGGCAGTAAAAAAGTAATTTTTAATTACCGCTTGACGAACTGATAGACGAGGTGAAGAGAGAGGCCGAGTAGTTCAATCTCCCGTGCCCTTACTTGGCGACGGAAGACACCTACGGCGGCGGCGGAGAGGACGAGGTCCGCGGCCAGCGTGAGGATGGCGTCGAAGAAGTTGCGACAGCTAAGTGCTTCGTCTCCGGCGTCATCACGAGCTAGCAGAGGCGCTAGGGTTTGTGGGAGGTGGCAAGGAGGGAGAAGAGATAATGACCGCGGTGAGTTGTGTATTTATAAGGAAAGGGACAGCACATCGTAATTACGCAGGTGCCCTAGGCGGTTAACATCTGAACGACATGTGGCATGCATGCAACTTATTGGAAGTTGTTCCATGTTCCCACGCACGCCTGGGTTGTCGGGTGGTCGTTCCGGCTTCTCCGGTATTCAGGCAATCAGGATATGGCATTAAAAACAGATTTAAACTTTTGTCACTTTGTCTTCTGCTGACAAGGATTCAGAGAAGACAATTGACGGGTTTCAATAGAATGCATATGATTTGGATAGATAGAATTTGAGGTAGAATCACAGAAAGGGTTAGGGTCCGATCACATTCACTTAGATCAAGAAAATGCAAACATGAAGACATAGCTATGAGTGAATGTTGTAGAGGACAGAACACGAATATATGTATATATCAGCATAAGACCAAATCAACATTGTGAAGATAAACATGAAGTCAAATCAATGTTGAAGACAAACCAAATGTGAAGACTTTGTAGTTATGACGCCTATTGAAACACTTCAAACAAGAATTTGGTGGTGGCGTTACCCACCGTATAGGAAGTATTAGACCCAGACACGGCACACAATTATCATGGCGCTCCGAAGTCAAATTCCGCGTTGATGTATTCACACTTAGTGTGTATGTCTTCATTGATTGAAGGTATATGTTACTTCGTGTGTTGCACATCTAAGTCATCAACATGCATAAGCGTTAGGATGTGTGTCCAATCACAGGACATTTGAGGATTCTAAGATATTTAGCTCACACCGCAACTTGCAAAACCTTTTCTCGTCCAAGGGCTTTGTGAAGATATCTGCCAATTGCTCTTCAGTGTTGACGTTAATGATATCAATATCTTCCTTCATGACATGATCTCTGAGAAAATGATGACGGATCTGAATATGCTTTGTCTTCGAGTGCTGGACTAGGTTGTTGGCAATCTTGATGGCGCTTTCATTGTCGCAGTAAAGTGGCACTTGCTTCAGATGGATGCCATAGTCCTTGAGAGTTTGCTTCATCCATAGAAGCTGAGCGCAGCATGATCCAGCAGCAATGTATTCAGATTCAGAAGTGGAGAGATACGCATTCTGCTTCTTTGAAGACCAACAGACAAGAGATCGTCCAAGAAAGTGACATGTCCCTGATGTGGACTTGCGATCAACCTTGTCACCAGCATAATCAGCATCTGATAATTTAACTAGATCAAACTCTGAGCCCTTTGGATACCGTAATACTAGTATTGGGGTGTAAGCCAAATATCGAAGAATTTGCTTCACAGCTAAGTGATGCGACTCCGTTGGTGCCGCTTGGAATCGGGCACACATGCAAACGCTAAGCATTATATCTGGCCTAGATGCACATAAATAGAGTAAAGAACCAATCATGGAGCGGTATACCTTTTGATCGAACTCTTTACCATTGTCGTCGGGACCCAATTGACCTTTGGTTGGCATTGGCGTCGTGTACCCTTTGCAATCTTGCATTCCAAACTTCTTCAAGCAATCTTTGAGGTATTTCTCTTGAGATATGAAGATGTCGTTGCTCTGCTGACGGATTTGAACAGCGAGTTAGAACTTCAGCTCACCCATCATGGACATCTGATATTGCTCTTGCATCATGTGTCCAAACTCATCACTGTATCTCTTGTAAGTGCAGTCGAAGATAATGTCATCCACATAGATCTGGCACACAAACAGTTCACCGTCGTATGTCGTCATGAAAAGAGTGGGATCCAGGGAACCAAGTTTGAAGCCTTTGCTCTTCAGGAAGTCTTTGAGTGTGTCATACCAAGCGCGAGCAGCTTGTTTGAGGCCATACAGTGCCTTATTGAGCTTGTATGCCATGTTAGGATGTTTTGGGTCTTCAAAGCCAGGTGGTTGTGCAACATATACTTCTTCTTCAATCTTGCCATTGAGAAAAGCACTCTTCACATCCATTTGGTACAAAAGGATGTTGTGATGGTTGTCATAGGCTAGTAGTATGCGAATGGCTTCAAGCCTAGCCACGGGAGCAAATGTTTCATCAAAGTCAATCCCTTCAACTTGAGTGTATCCTTGAGCAATGAGACGAGCCTTGTTTCTGACAACTTGACCATGCTCATCTTGTTTGTTGTGATAGATCCATTTGGTGCCTATGATATTGTGCTTGCGAGGATCAGGACACTTGACCAGTTCCCATACGTTACTCAGCTCGAACTGTTGAAGCTCTTCTTGCATAGCTTGAATCCATTCAGGTTCTATGAAGGCTTCAACAACTTTCTTGGGTTCAGATATAGAGACAATGCAAAGTGCCCATAGAAATTTGCTAGCTGTGTTGCTCTTGAACGAGTCAGTGGACCAGGTGCATTGATGCTATCAATTATCTTCTCAATCTGTACTTCATTTGCAACATGAGGATGAACTGGACGAAGATTTTGCCCTTGCTGATCATTGTCTTCGTCTTCAGCATTGGCTTCAGGCTGAGCAGTGTCTTCAGGTTGACTTGGTGCTGAAATGATAAGTTCCTCTTCAGCTTGTGCCTCTGAAGGTATGATTTCTCCAGTTCCCATAAGCTTGATCGACTCACAAGGTGGGACTTCATCTAGCACATTTAGTAGGTGCTCTCTTTGCGAGCCATTAGTCTCATCGAACCGCACATCCACAGTTTCAACAACTTTATAGTGAAAGAGGTTGAAGACTCTGTAGGAGTGCGAATCCTTTCCGTAGCCAAGCATAAAACCTTCATGTGCTTTAGGTGCAAATTTTGAAGTGTGATGTGGATCCTTGATCCAGCACCTAGCACCAAATACTTTGAAGTAATTGATGTTTGGCTTCTTACCAGTTAGGAGCTCATAGGATGTCTTCTTTAGAAGCTTATGAAGATAAACACGGTTGATGACGTGGCATGCAGTATCAATAGCTTCAGGCCAGAACTTCCTTGGAGTCTTGTACTCATCAAGCATCGTCCGAGCCATCTCAATGAGGGTTCTGTTCTTGCGCTCCACGATGCCATTCTGCTGAGGTGTGTATGTAGCTAAGAACTCATGAGTGATGCCCAATGTATCAAGATAAGTGTCGAGGCCAGTGTTCTTGAACTCTGTGCCATTGTCACTTCTGATGTGCTTGCTCTTGATGCCATAGTTCATCATGGCATGATTGGCGAATCGTCCGAAGACATCCTCCACTTCATTCTTGTAAAGGATTATATGCACCCATGTGTATCTTGAATAATCATCAACAATGACGAAGCCATATAGGCAAGCAGTGGTAGTAAGAGTAGAGTAGTGAGTAGGGCCAAATAAGTCCATGTGAAGAAGCTCGAAGGGTTGAGATGTCGTCATGATTGTCTTCGAGGAATGCTTGGCCCTTGTCATTTTTCCAGCTTCGCAGGCTGCACACAGATGATCCTTCTTGAACTTGTCGCCCTTGATGCCTACGACATGTTTCTTCTTCGTGAGTGTGTACAAGTTCCTCATGCTAGCATGCCCTACCCTCTGATGCCAGAGCCAGCACTCTGACGCCTTTGCTAGAAGAAATACGGCCAACTGTGGTCCTGCCGAGAAATCTACCATGTACAAATCGTCTTTTCGATATCCTTCAAAGACTAGAGATTTGTCAGACTCCATAAGCACAAGGCAATGATACTTTCCAAATATCACAATCATGTTCAAGTCACAAAGCATTGCGACAGACAAAGTTGAAACCAAGGGATTCAACAAGCATAACTTTATCCATGTGCTGATCCTTTGAGATTGCAACTCTACCTAGACCCAATACCTTGCTTTTACCAGTGTCAGCAAATGTGATGTGACTCTTGTCATATGGACGTAAGGTTGAGTCCATGAGAAGACTTCGATCACCAGTCATGTGGTTAGTGCATCCACTGTCCATAATCCACTCAGAAGCCTTTGGGATCGTACCCTACAGTGCAGTTAGGGGGATAGGCTTCGCCATGGGAAATGTGAAGCATAAACATTTGACGAACAAGCATCTTATCAAAGTTCAGATCCTGGTTAGGGCAGATCGGATGACTGCCAAGGAATCCAGGAACAAAATACATAGTAAGACCATTTGGGCATTTTATCTTGCGCCCCACAAGATGTTTTAGGTCCCTAGCATAAGCATCAGACGCCTTTGATTTCCGACTGGAGACCTTTCCTTGCAAAAGAGAGTTATTTTTTCTTAACCACCCACATCTTCAGGGGTGGCTTAGAAGCAATGAGTCTAAGTGCAGCATCTGAGAACTTCGGCTATGGAGCCCTAGCAAATAGCCTTGCAGGAGGTGAATAATACTCATAAGAATAAGCATAATAGTTCTTGGTCTTATGAACATAGCAGTTTCAAGAAACATGCTCATATTCATAAGTCTGAGTATGATTTCCCTGCAAAACATTGGCGTTAGGGTGACTTCGGTGAGTCCTCTGTCTATATGAAGCCTTTGGACCATATGAAGCCATTGGTCTGGGGTTTGTCTTCTTCCCTGGTGGTGTCATGATGGCTTACCCTGCATGTGAAAGCTTGGACGCAGCCCCTAGAGATTCTATGAGCATTTTGAGAGGGGGAGCGCCTCGTGTAAACAAACCACAACCTTTATTCTTTTATGCCAAGTTGAGTGTGCACCTTTGTGAATCCATGAGTCTGGTGGCAAGTTTGCTGTCGTGACTTACCTTAGCCGGGGCAAGCCCCGAACTGGATCGTGAGGTCGTGAGCTTCCGATAAACTCCTGAAGAGTCTGCTGATCCGCCCGAGAGGGCCTCGCGAGAATCAAGTGCCAATTGTGGTACCGACGCGCGTGGTGCATGTGTGCTGCGCCCAGCCCCGCTCGCGAGGGGTCCGCGAGGGGGAGGCAACGAGCGTGAGCTTCGATTAAGGCAAGAACCAGATAGGAAGAAATCGCTCGAACGAGAAAAGGCACCCCCCGCGCGCATCAATGAAAATTCAACTTCAACTTAAATCCAAATGCAGAAGGCAGGGTTACAGAAAAGAAATCCAAAGCAAATGGCCGCGTCCGGCGCCTAGTCTAGTCTTATTGTCTTCTCACCAGCGCGGAGCTAAGTGCTGCCACTAGGACGTGGGAGGGAGCCCCCGAGGCCCGAGGGCGGCACTCCTGAGACTCCGGGGCATGTACGGTCCCACTCATTATTACGTGAGAGTGTCACGAGCGGAGACCTTCACAGGCGTGAGCCTTACATCATATCACCAGACGAGGGCCCCGCCTTGCGCCTCCCTCGACCACCGTTGGGGGTGACCAGAAACCATGACGACACCAAGGGGCAAAGGGGACGCCATTGGCGCTCTCGGCGACCACGGGTCCTCTGCTGGGGGAAGGCTCTGGAGCACCCCCCGTCAGAGGGCCTACCTCCGGGGGACGCCTTGCTCCATGCAGCGCGGGGAAGGGCCTTGCTCCCGGCCCCTCTCCTGCAGCGCCCAGTGTGCCCCCTGGCAGTAGGGAGGCCGATGAGCTGGGGCCGCCATCCACCGCTGCTACCTGCTCCTCCTGCGTCCCATGGTTAGCGTAAGCTTGCTCCTGAGGAATTAGTGGTACCCTGTAGTTGTTGCCGCTGGCGCGGTTGGTGAGGATCCCGGAGGGCTCCTGCAAGGTGCCGACTTCTTGCGCCTCCTCCTCCCAGCCCGGCTCGAAGAACAAGTCGGGGTCGTCTTCCAGCATGTACTCCCGATCCACCATGCGGGGCACGTAGGCCTCCGAGGTCGCCGCCTCAAAGACCTCGCTGTAGTGCCCCACGCTCCATGTTGCCCAGCCTTGCGCGCCGCCTTGAGGATGGTAGGGTTGCATCCCCCCGGGGCGGTAGACGGCCGCGCCCGTACCCGCACTCACGGGAGGTGACGCGGGCGCGAGTGGGCGTCCAGCTCCGTTGGTAGCACCAGTGTCGATGAAGCCTGGTGCCGTGCCCGTGGGCACGCGGGTGCGGCGAGGCCCGCCATCCGACCCTGCCGCAATCTGAGGTGTGAGCAGGGAGCAAAAGGGTGGTGCTCCCGAGGCCGCAGCGTCCAAGAGCTCGGTGACGTGTTCCAGCAACACATCACGGCCGCTCTCCATTAACCGGCATCGCAATAGCTCCCGAGCCACCGTGAGCGCGGCCCTCATGTTTGCTTGCTCCCGTCGGGTGTGCGGCGCCGTGGCCGCAGCGTGGCTTGTGGCCCTTGCGGCCGCTCGCACTTGTCGTGGAGTAAGAGCAGACGGTGAGTAACCGCGCCGCCCACGCCCCACGGTGTTTGGTGGCGCGCGTGATGCCTGGGGCGCGGAGTTGAGGTCCTCTTGAACGGGCGGCGCCGCCCGGGCTGGCCAGGCTGCCCAGCGGTCGGCGTTGGTCCTCGAGTCTACGGACATCGGAGCCGCGGAGTGTCGGGGAATCAGGGGGCGGATCAACTGGCAGAAGGAGAGATCCGGTGCACCCCTACCTGGCATGCCAAATGTAGGATTTCGGGTTCCGGCAAAACCCTCAAGGTTCGAACACTGGGGTGCGTACGAAGATCTCCCCCTACCGAACCACGCCCTTAACCTCGCTACGATCTCTAAGGCTAGCTCGGCGAACTCGCAACACAGGAGACACAAGATTTATAATGGTTCGGGCCACCGTCGTGGTGTAATACCCTACTCCAGTGTGTGGTGGTGGATTGCCTCTTGGGCTGAGGATGAACAGTACAAGGGGAAGAACAGCCTCCTGAGGCGAGGTGTTCTTGTGCTTGGAGAACTTGTGTGGGAGAGGACTGCTCAAGATCCGCCCCTCCTAGTATGGTGGCTAGTCCTATTTATAGAGGCCCTGGTCCTCCCCCCAAATATTGAGCGGGAAGGGAGCCAACAACGGCCAATTTGAAAGGGGACAGCTAGTACAGCTTATCCTGACTAAAGGTGGTCTTCGCCTGCCAAAGGCTCTGGTGGTGATGCCATCTTGGGCTCCACGGTGACCTCCGTCCTGCTGGTCTTGGTCTCGTTGCACCGATATGGAAATGTTTGCTTGATGCCTCGGTACTCCTCGCCTGCGCTTGCCCCCTTAGGACCAAAGGGGAAACAAGGACACTGTGCGCGCTGGCGCCCGCCTGGCGCCCGCCTAGCCTTGGTTGTCATGGCTCACGTCACGAGAACCTCACGAGGTTTGCCTTGCCTTGATCTCTCCGCCCCTCGCGAGCCATCCTGGTGAGGCCGCTCCCGAGGAGGTCTTGTGTCGTCCGCCTCATGAGGCTTGGCCCCTCGTGAGGGTCTTCAATGCTTGTTGGTGAAGATGGGACGTACAGGCTCGCTCGCAGAGCCACGCCGTGGGCCGCAGGCAGGCAAGTCTGGGGACCCCTGTTCGCAGAACGCCGACAGAAACAATTACTGAGAAATAACGGTTGATGACTTGTACTCCCAGAAGAAAAACATCTACTGATCTACCTTATCTTAATGGGAAACAAATCACGAGAGTAGCAATTCTCAATCAGTGTGATTCATTCATATTAACTGAGACATTATCTTAACAATGCCTTATTTCAACATGTATAAAGAACGACAAAGCAGAAAAGTACAATTCCTAAAACAATGCGACTGATTCATTTTAAGAGAGACATTATCTTAACAATACCTTGGTTACAATCTAGAAAGAACTACAAAGCAGGATAGTACCATTTGTAAAAAAACTGTAACTAATATATAATAACAGAGACATTATCTGAACAATACATTTCTTAAACATGTACTCCGGCCGATCCCTAACAGAAATGGTACTCCCGCCGATCCCTAACAAGTTTTGCAGTTTTGAACTAAGATTCAGTAGTTAATTCTGAGGAAAGTCGGTACTGACCTTTCAAGACCAAGATTTGAAACAACTCGCGAGGAAGACTTCAAAGAGATCTCAACAGATATATGGAAATCCAGTCTCCTTTTGTGCAGTTCCAGAAAAATTAAGCGAAGCAAAATGTCGCAATAGAAACAAGTTGAATAGATATCCCTGTTTTAGCAGAGGCAAAAAAGGAATCAATTACTGGCCAATAATGGAGGATGAAACAGGCGGCCACAAAAATGGTAATCCCGCCAATCCCTAACAAGTGTTGCAGTTTGAACTAAGATTCAGTAGTTAATTCTGAGAGTGGCATTGCTTAATTTTACAAGCGACATTAGATTAACAAAAAACATAAATAGTTCCAGGGGAGAGTGAGCGCAATAACAGCATGTGCTTCCATCTACGTATAAAGGGGGTGATGCAGAGTTTTGTTGTAACAAAGAAATAAGCATCATGTGTGGGTTGGAGCAATTTTTGCTCACTTAATGGTAAAAGACAGCAGTTCAATAGCTTCAAATCAACATTTATCCGAAACAGTACCAATACAAGTAGCACAACATCTCAAAGCACACTGCAGCATCATGTGGATGAAAGTCGGTACTGACCTTTCTTGACCAAGATTTGAAATAACTCGCGAGGAGGACTTGAAACAAATCCCAACACATATATGAAAATCTGATCTCCTTTTGTGCAGTTCCACCAAAATTAAGCAAAGTCGCTGGTGTGACATTCAAGTTGAACTGCACAAAACACTCTTAAAAGAAAAGTGTTTCGCGTAGCGTAGCAAAATGTCGCAATAAGAACAAGTTGAATAGATATCCCTGTTTTAACAGAGGCAAAAAAGGAATCAATTACTCGCCAATAAAGGAGGATGAAACATGCGACCACAAAAATGGCAATCCCGCCAATCACTAACAAGTGTTGCAGTTTTGAACTAAGATTCAGTAGTTAATTCTGACAGTGGCATTCCTTAATTTTACCAGCGGCATTAGATTAACAAAAAGCATAAACAGTTCTAGGGGAGAGTGGGCGCAACAACACCATGTGCTCCATCTACTTATAAAGGGGGTGATGCAGAGTTTGTTGTAACAAAGCAACAAGCATCATGTCTGGGTTGGTCCCATTTTTGTTCACTACTTAATGGAAAAAGACAGCAATACAATAGCTTCAATTCAACATTTATTTAAAATAGTACCAATACAAGTAGCATAGCATCTCAAAGCAGACTTCACAATCATGTGGATGAAGGCATGTACTGACCTTTCATGAGACGAACAAGATGTTGGGGAACGTAGAAGAAATTCAAAATTTTCTACGCATCACCAAGATCAATCTATGGAGTAATCTAGCAACGAGGGGAAGAGGAGTGCATCTACATACCCTTGTAGATCGCGAGCGGAAGCGTTCAAGAGAACGGGGTTGATGGAGTCGTACTCGTCGTGATCCAAATCACCGATGATCCTAGCGCCGAACGGACGGCACCTCCGCGTTCAACACACGTACGGAGTAGCGACGTCTCCTCCTTCTTGATCCAGCAAGGGGGGAGGAGAGGTTGATGGAGATCCAGCAGCACGACGGCGTGGTGGTGGAAGTAGCGGGGATCCCGGTAGGGCTTCGCCAAGCACTAACGGGAGGGAGAGGTGTCACGGGAGGGAGAGGGAGGCGCCAGGGGCTAGGATGTTGCTGCCCTCCCTCCCCCCACTATATATAGGGCCAAGGGAGAGGGGGGGCGCAGCCTTGGCCCTTCCTCCAAGGAAGGGTGCGGCCAGGGAGGAGTCCTTCCTCCCCAAGGCACCTCGGAGGTGCCTTCCCCCTTTAGGACTCTCCCTTTTTTCTTATCTCTTGGCGCATGGGCCTCTTGGGGCTGGTGCCCTTGGCCCATATAGGCCAAGGCGCACCCCCTACAGCCCATGTGGCTCCCCGGGCAGGTGGACCCCCGGACCCCTTTCGGCACTCCCGGTACAATACCGATAAAGTGCGAAAATTTTCCGGCGACCAAAATAAGACTTCCCATATATAAATCTTTACCTCCGGACCATTCTGGAACTCCTCGTGACGTCCGGGATCTCATCCGGGACTCCGAACAACTTTCGGGTTACCGCATACTAATATCTCTATAACCCTAGCGTCACCGAACCTTAAGTGTGTAGACCCTACGAGTTCGGGAGACATGCAGACATGACCGAGACGACTCTCCGGTCAATAACCAACAGCGGGATCTGGATACCCATGTTGGCTCCCACATGCTCCTCGATGATCTCATCGGATGAACCACGATGTCGAGGATTCAATCAATCCCGTATACAATTCCCTTTGTCTATCGGTATGTTACTTGCCCGAGATTCGATCGTCGGTATCCCGATACCTTGTTCAATCTCGTTACCGGCAAGTCTCTTTACTCGTTCCGTAACTCACATCATCCCGTGATCAACTCCTTGGTCACATTGTGCACATTATGATGATGTCCTACCGAGTGGGCCCAGAGATACCTCTCCGTTTACACGGAGTGACAAATCCCAGTCTCGATTCGTGCCAATCCAACAGACACTTTCGGAGATACCTGTAGTGCACCTTTATAGCCACCCAGTTACGTTGTGACGTTTGGTACACCCAAAGCATTCCTACGGTATCCGGGAGTTGCACAATCTCATGGTCTAAGGAAATGATACTTGACATTAGAAAAGCTCTAGCAAAACGAACTACACGATCTTGTGCTAGGCTTAGGATTGGGTCTTGTCCATCACATCATTCTCCTAATGATGTGATCCCGTTATCAACGACATCCAATGTCCATGGTCAGGAAACCGTAACCATCTATTGATCAACGAGCTAGTCAACTAGAGGCTTACTAGGGACATGGTGTTGTCTATGTATCCACACATGTATCTGAGTTTCCTATCAATACAATTCTAGCATGGATAATAAACGATTATCATGAACAAGGAAATATAATAATAACCAATTTATCATTGCCTCTAGGGCATATTTCCAACAGTCTCCCACTTGCACTAGAGTCAATAATCTAGTTCACATCACCATGTGATTAACACTCACTGGTCACATCACCATGTGACCAACATCTATAGAGTTTACTAGAGTCAACAATCTAGTTCACATCTATATGTGATTAGCACTCAATGAGTTCTGGTTTGATCATGTTATGCTTGTGAGAGAGGTTATTTAGTCAACGGGTCTGAACCTTTCAGATCCGTGTGTGCTTTACGAATATCTATGTCATCTTGTGGATGCTACCACGCGCTATTTGGAGCTATTTCAAATAATTGCTCTACTATACAAATCCGGTTTACTACTCAGAGTCATCCGGATTAGTGTCAAAGTTCGCATCGACGTAACCCTTTACGACGAACTCCTTTTCACCTCCATAATCGAGAAAATTCCTTAGTCCACTAGATACTAAGGATAAGTTCGACCGCTGTCATGTGATCCATTCCCGGATCACTATTGTACCCCTTGACCAACTCATGGCAAGGCACACTTCATGTGCGGTACACAGCATAGCATACTGTAGAGCCTACGTCTAAAGCATAGGGGACGACCTTCGTCCTTTCTCTCTCTTCTGCTGTGGTCAGGTCTTGAGTCTTACTCAATACTCACACCTTGTAACACAGCCAAGAACTCCTTCTTTGCTGATCTATTTTGAACTCCTTCAAAATCTTGTCACGGTATGTATTCATTTGAAAGTATCATCGGCGTCTTGATCTATCTCTATAGATCTTGATGCCCAATATGTAAGCAGCTTTATCCAGGTCTTCCTTTGAAAAACTCCTTTCAAACAACCCTTTATGCTTTCCAGAAAATTTACATCATTTCGGATCAACAATATGTCATTCACATATACTTATCAGAAATGTTGTAGCGCTCCCACTCACTTTATTGTAAATACAAGTTTCTAACAAACTTTGTATAAACCCAAAAACTTTGATTACTCCATCAAAGCGTATATTGTGACTCCGAGATGCTTGCTCTAATCCATGGAAGGATCGCTGGAGCTAGCATACCTTTTAGCATCCTCAGGATCGACAAAACCTTTCTGATTGTATCACGTACAACCTTTCCTTACGAAAACTGGTAAGGAAACTTGTTTTGACATCCATCTGCCAGATTTCATAAATGCAGCTAATGCTAACATGATTCCGACGGACTTAAGCATCGCTACAGATGGGAAAATCTCATCGTAGTCAACTCCTTGAACTTGTGGAAATACTCTTAGCCACAAGTCTAGCTTCATAGACGGTAACATTACCGTCCACGTCCGTCTTCTTCTTAAAGATCCATTTATCTCGGATTTCATGGCTTCTAACCATTTGTCGGAATATGGGCCCACCATCGCTTCTCCATAGCTCATAGGTTCATCGTTGTCCAACAACATGACTTCCAAGACAGGATCACGTACTACTCTGAAGTATTACGCATCCTCGTCGTCCTATGAGGTTTGGTAGTGACTTGATCCAAAGTTTCATGATCACCATCATAAGCTTCCACTTCAATTGGTGTAGGTGCCATAGGAACAACTTCCTGTGCCCTGCTACACACTAGTTGAAGTTATGGTTCAATAACCTCATCAAGTCTCCACCATCCTCCCACTCAATTCTTTCGAGAGAAACTTTTCCTCGAGAAAGGACTCGTTTCTAGAAGCAATTACTTTTGTTTCTAGATCTGAAATAGGAGGTATACCCAACTGTTTTGGGTTATCTATGAAGATGCATTTATCCGCTTTGGGTTCGAGCTTATCAGCCTGAAACTTTTTCACATAAGCCTCGCAGCCCCAAACTTTTAAGAAACGACAACTCAGGTTTCTCTAAACGGTGTCGTCTCAACGGAATTGCGTGGTGCCCCTTTTAAAGTGAATGCGGTTGTCTCTAATGCCTAATCCATAAACGATAGTGGTAATTCGATAAGAGACATCATGGTATGCACCATATCCAATATGGTGTAGTCATGATGTTCGGACACACCATCACACTATGGTGTTCCAGGCGGTATTAATTGTGAAACACTTTCCACAATGTCTTAATTGTGTGCCAAACTCGTAACTCAGATACTCATCTCTATGATCATATCACAGACATTTTATCCTCTTGTCACGACGATCTTCAACTTCACTCTGAAATTACTTGAACCTTTCAATAATTCAGACTTGTGTTTCATCAAGTAAATACACTCAGCATCTACTCAAATCATCTGTGAAGTAAGAACATAACGATGTCCACTGCATGCCTCAGCACTCATTGGACCGCATACATCAAAATGTATTAATTCCAATAAGTTGCTCTTCTTGTTCCATCTTACTGAAAACGAGGCCTTTCAGTCATCTTGCCCATGTGGTATGATTTGCATGTCTCAAGTGATTCAGAATCAAGTGAGTCCAAACGATCCATGTGCATGGAGTTTCTTCATGCATATATACCAATAGACATGGTTCGCATGTCTCAATCTTTTCAAAAACGAGTGAGTCCAAAGATCCATCTACATGGAGCTGCTTCATGCGTTCTATACCAATATGACTCAAATGGCAGTGCCACAAGAATGTGGTACTATCATTACTATTTTATATCTTTTGGCACGAACATGTGTATCACTGCGATCGAGATTCATTTTAGGTGCAAGACCATTGAAGGTATCATTCAAATAAACAGAGTAACCATTATTCTCCTTAAATGAATAACCGTATTGCGATAAACATAATCCCATCATGTTTATGCTCAACGCAAACACCAAATAACAATTATTTAACACCAATCTCGATGGTAGAGGGAGCATGCGATTCTTGATCACATCAACCTTGGAAACACTTCCAACACATATTGTCATCTCACCTTTAGCTAGTCTCCGTTTATTCCGCAGCTTTTATTTCGAGTTACTAACACTTAGCAACCGAACTGGTATCTAATACCCTGGTGCTGCTAGGAGTACTAGTAAAGTACACATTCATATAATGTATATCCAATATACTTCTGTCGACCTTGCCTGCCTTCTCATCTACCAAGTATCTAGGGTAGCTCTGCTTCAGTGACCGTTCCCCTCATTACAGAAGCACTTAGTCTCGGGTTTGGGTTCAACCTTGGGATTCTTCACTAGAGCAGCAAATGACTTGCTGTTTCATGAAGTATCCCTTTTGCCCTTGCCCTTCTAGAAACTAGTGGTTTTACTAACCATCAACAATTGATACTCCTTCTTGATTTCTACTTTCGCGGTGTCAACCATCGCGAGTTGCTCAAGGATCATCATCTATCCTTGATATTTATAGTTCATCACGAAGCTCTAATAGCTTGGTGGCAGTGACTATGGAGAGCCATCACTATCTCATCTGGAAGATTAACTCCCACTCGATTCAAGTGATTGTAGTACTCAGACAATCTGAGCACATGCTCAACGATTGAGCTTTTCTCCCTTAGTTTGCAGGCTCAAGAAACTTGTCAGAGGTCTCATACCTCTTGACGTGGGCACTAGTCTGAAATCCCAATTTCAGTCTTCGGAACATCTCATATGTTCTGCGACGTTTCAAAACCGTCTTTGGTGCCACAATTCTAAACCGTTAGCATTACGCACTGAACTATCACATAGTTATCAAAACATGTATGTCAGATGTTCCGCAACATCTACAGACGACGCTGAGGTTCAGCACACCGAGCGGTGCATTAAGGACATAAGCCTTCTGTGCAGCAATGAGGACAATCCTCAGTTTACAGACCCAGTCCGCATAATTGCTACTACCAACTTTCAACTAAATTTTTTCTCTAGGAACATATCTTAACCAGTAGAACTAAAGCGCATGCTATGACATAATTTGCAAAGATCTTTTGACTATGTTCATGATAATTAAGTTCATCTGATGAACTCCCACTCAGATAGACATCCCTCTAGTCATCTAAGTGATACATGATCCGAGTCAAACTAGGCCGTGTCCGATCATCACGTGAGACGGACTAGTCATCATCGGTGAACATCTCCATGTTGATCGTATCTGCTATACGACTCTTGTTCGACCTTTCGGTCTCTTGTGTTCCGAGGCCATGTCTGTACATGCTAGGCTCGTCAAGTCAACCTAAGTGTTTCGCATGTGTTCCAAGGCCATGTCTGTACATGCTAGGCTCGTCAACACCCGTTGTATTCGAACGTTAGAATCTATCACACCCGATCATCACGTGGTGCTTCGAAACAACGAACCTTCGCAACGGTGCACAGTTAGGGGGAACACGTCTCTTGAAATTTTAGTGAGGGATCATCTTATTTATGCTACCGTCGTTCTAAGCAAATAAGATGCATAACATGATAAACATCACATGCAATCAAATAGTGACATGATATGGCCAATATCATTTTGCTCCTTTGATCTCCATCTTCGGGGCACCATGATCATCTTTGTCACCGGCATGACACCATGATCTCCATCATCATGATCTCCATCATTGTGTCTTCATGAAGTTGTCACGCCAACGATTACTTCTACTTCTATGGCCAACGTGCTTAGCAATAAAGTAAAGTAATTTACATGGCGTTATTCAATGACACGCAGGTCATACAAAAAATAAAGACAACTCCTATGGCTCCTGCCGGTTGTCATACTCATCGACATGCAAGTCATGATTCCTATTACAAGAATATGATCAATCTCATACATCACATATATCATTCATCACATCTTCTGGCCATATCACATCACATAGCACATGCTGCAAAAACAAGTTAGACATCCTCTAATTGTTGTTGCAAGTTTTTACGTGGCTTGTATAGGTTTCTAGCAAGAACGTTTCTTACCGACGTAAAACCAGAACGTGATATGCCAATTTCTATTTACCCTTCATAAGGACCCTTTTCATCGAATCCGTTCCGACTAAAGTGGGAGAGACAGACACCCGCTAGCCACCTTATGCAACTAGTGCATGTCAGTCGGTGGAACCTGTCTCACGTAAGCGTACGTGTAAGGTCGGTCCGGGCCGCTTCATCCCACAATGCCGCCGAAACAAGATAAGACTAGTAGCGGCAAGAAGAATTGGCAACATCTACGCCCACAACTTATTTGTGTTCTACTCGTGCATAGAAACTACGCATAGACCTAGCTCATGATGCCACTGTTGGGGAACGTAGCAGAAATTCAAAATTTTCTACGCATCACCAAGATCAATCTATGGAGTAATCTAGCAACAAGGGGAAGGGGAGTGCATCTACATACCCTTGTAGATCGCGAGCGGAAGCGTTCAAGAGAACGGGGTTGATGGAGTCATACTCGTCGTGATCCAAATCACCGATGATCCTAGCGCCGAACGGACGGCACCTCCGCGTTCAACACACGTACGGAGCAGCGACGTCTCCTCCTTCTTGATCCAGCAAGGGGGGAGGAGAGGTTGATGGAGATCCAGCAGCACAACGGCGTGGTGGTGGAAGTAGCGGGGATCCCGGTAGGGCTTCGCCAAGCACTAACGGGAGGGAGAGGTGTCACGGGAGGGAGAGGGAGGCGCCAGGGGCTAGGATGTTGCTGCCCTCCCTCCCCCCCACTATATATAGGGCCAAGGGAGAGGGGGGGGGGGCGCAGCCTTGGCCCTTCCTCCAAGGAAGGGTGCGGCCAGGGAGGAGTCCTTCCTCCCCAAGGCACCTCGGAGGTGCCTTCCCCCTTTAGGACTCTCCCTTTTTTCTTATCTCTTGGCGCATGGGCCTCTTGGGGCTGGTGCCCTTGGCCCATATAGGCCAAGGCACACCCCCTACAGCCCATGTGGCCCCCCGGGGCTGGTGGACCCCCTTGGTGGACCCCCGGACCCATTTCGGCACTCCCGGTACAATACCGATAAAGTGCGAAACTTTTCCGGCGACCAAAATAAGACTTCCCATATATAAATCTTTACCTCCGGACCATTCCGGAACTCCTCGTGACGTCCGGGATCTCATCTGGGACTCCGAACAACTTTCGGGTTACCGCATACTAATATCTCTATAACCCTAGCGTCACCGAACCTTAAGTGTGTAGACCCTACGGGTTCGGGAGACATGCAGACATGACCGAGACGACTCTCCGGTCAATAACCAACAGCGGGATCGGGATACCCATGTTGGCTCCCACATGCTCCTCGATGATCTCATCGGATGAACCACGATGTCGAGGATTCAATCAATCCCGTATACAATTCCCTTTGTCTATCGGTATGTTACTTGCCCGAGATTCGATCGTCGGTATCCCGATACCTTGTTCAATCTCGTTACCGGCAAGTCTCTTTACTCGTTCCGTAACTCACATCATCCCGTGATCAACTCCTTGGTCACATTGTGCACATTATGATGATGTCCTACCGAGTGGGCCCAGAGATACCTCTCCGTTTACACGGAGTGACAAATCCCAGTCTCGATTCGTGCCAACCCAACAGACACTTCCGGAGATACCTGTAGTGCACCTTTATAGCCACCCAGTTACGTTGTGACGTTTGGTACACCCAAAGCATTCCTACGGTATCCGGGAGTTGCACAATCTCATGGTCTAAGCAAATGATACTTGACATTAGAAAAGCTCTAGCAAAACAAACTACACGATCTTGTGCTAGGCTTAGGATTGGGTCTTGTCCATCACATCATTCTCCTAATGATGTGATCCCGTTATCAACGACATCCAATGTCCATGGTCAGGAAACCGTAACCATCTATTGATCAACGAGCTAGTCAACTAGAGGCTTACTAGGGACATGGTGTTGTCTATGTATCCACACATGTATCTGAGTTTCCTATCAATACAATTCTAGCATGGATAATAAAAGATTATCATGAACAAGGAAATATAATAATAACCAATTTATCATTGCCTCTAGGGCATATTTCCAACACAAGATAAATACGAATCTACCAACGCAAATAGGAAATCCAATCTCGTTTTGTGCAGTTGCATTGAAATCAAGCAAAGCTGTCGGTGTAACATTTAAGTTCGCTATACCAACAAGTTGAATAGATATCCCTGTTTTAACAAAGGCAAAAAAAGGAAACAATGACTGGCCAATAAAGGAGGATGAAACAAACAGCGACAAAAAGAAGCATCTAACTTATCTTGATGGAAAACAAAGTAGGACAGTGGCATTCCTAAAATGGTTGCATTGATTCATATTAACAGAGACATTCTCTTAAAACAACAGTCATTAAAAATGTAAATTAATTTTAACAGTGGCATTCTTAGATTAACAACAACAAAATAGTTGTATGGGACATGGTACATGGGACATGCCAGCACCATGTGCGTCCACACGTATAAATGGGCGATGTAGAGTATGTTGCCAAAGCAGCATATCTGGGTTGGTCCCATATTTGTTATCTTTGAACCTTTTTCCTATGCGAGGGCAGCAAATCTAGTCCTGCACAAACTACCCGACCCCCCAGTTTCTTTCTTTTTTCAACAAAGAGATCGGTTCCTTATAGATGTGCGTACTGGGTTACCCCCTTTTTCCCTTTTCGACCAAAAAAGCGGCTGGATAGCCAGTCTAAACTACTTTCCCTCCCTCCTTTCCTCATTGAACCACGTCCTAGATTCATGCTCCACCCCACTGCACCCTTCTTTCCTCTTTGCACCAAGACCTAGATTCGACTACAGAATCGAAAAAGATCCGCATGCAGCTAGAGCAATGACGGTTTCAAAGAAACTTATACCTTAGGGTTGTCGGGATGTGGCTATGCGTGCGGCGGGGGGGGGGGGCGGATCTGCCCACACTACGTACGACAGTTAGGAAGAAGGGGTTGGTGGCCCTCCCACATAGGCGCTGGGTGAAAGAAAACAGCGCAGCCGGCAGTGGATTGCCTCCCTCGCCGAAGGCGATAGAGTGAACGCTCCACCTCCTCCCCTTCCCAGTGCGACAGGATCCTGACGCCTCCTTCACTGTTGGAGATATGCCCTAGAGGCAATCATGTATGGTGATATTTCTTATGTGTTTATGAATGAAGATAGTCCTTGGACATTATCAACGATGTGTATCAACAAGTACGTGACTTGTTTGTGGGACTATGCATTGTATGATGACTGTCCTAAAAGGTCCCTAGTCGAAAGGGCTGTGTGGACACGCAGCCGACTAGACTAGCATATGACACGGTCGATGGCTTGGTCTCACTAGCCATGGACCGTTGGATGCTAACCAGATAATATAGACTTGGAAAGGTCTGTTCGGATTCGACGTAGTCGGATCCAAGTCGAGATAAGGTCCGAGTCAGACAGACCCAACTATGAGACGCAACGATATGTCATCTATGAGTCTCTAGTACAACATACGTTCTATGTCCTAAGACCTTAGCTGATGCATGTACTCGGGATGGTGACAGACTTGCTTTGGGCCGACCAAACACTACTCCTTAACTGGGTAGTTACAAAGGTAGGTTTCGGGTTTGTCTGGACCCATGCTGCGAGACGTGGTCGAGCAAGATGGGATTTGCCCCTCCAACCAGGAGAGATATACTCTGGGCCCCACATGTGATCCGACCAGGATAAGCATGGCCATGCGACAAGGATTATGAAATAATCCGGATAGTGCTCGGTATCACTGGGACGAGAAAGAGGTTGGGCTAGCACAAGGATGACAATCTCGCCTTAAGCCCGACAACATATATTGTGTGGCAAAGGGAACAGAAGTGTGACATGTTGTACAGGTTCGCCTAACCAGCTTCATAGTCTGCTTGGTGTTCGGCATGCCTTGCTAGTGGCCGCTACCAATCGTGCAGTTCGGAGGTGATCTGAACTATGACCAAGCCGGCTTGAACCTAAGGGGTCACGCGCTTAAGGGAAGCACCAAGCCGCACGACGTTCCTCCTGCACGCGTGGATACCGTTAGAGGCGGTGCACTTGCGCCGCTCTGGCAAACTTGTACGTGGGATCGGACAACCGGCTGTTCAAGGGAGATCGAATGAGGAGGAGACGATCCACGCGTACGCGCTGCCCCAACTCTTCTTCCACTGCACGACACTGCATGTCTAGTGGTAACAAACTGTGATCCATCTCCCGTAGCACGTTCTTGGTTGTTCTGCGCGTAGGAAATTTTAATTTGCTGTCGACGCACCCTACCATAGATCCCAACAGTGGTATCAGAGCCTCTGCTATAGGATTGGGATTCAGATCGTATGCATATGAGATATGTGGAGGCGGCAGATGAGATCTATTGTCGTTGATTAGATCGGCTGTGTGCACAGTTGATGAGATCAACTGCACATGGGGATCGATGTCGCTATGTTTTCTGATGATCGGAGTCGATGAGGTTGTGACACAACCTACACCTACCGGTCGGTATCCGCCATCGGGGTTAACAGTGAAATGTAAATCCGAATCGGACTCGCGATGATCAATGAGATCGGTCAGATCGGGAAATTCGGCATGATCAGAGTTCAGATGTGATCTGTGATTTCCGAACGTGTGCAAAGGCCTTGTATTTCGTACACAATCACTCAAACCGGTAGAATGCGATTCTATGCGTAACTTCGTTTTGCAGGTTTGATGTGAATACTATGGCTCATGTGTATGTGATGCATGTGTGTAATTTATACATGGCCTGCGTGTCATGTTTGTCAGCCGGCAGGAGCCAAAGTGCTGTCCTCATATTGTATAACGACCTGCATGTCGACTTGTGACTCTATGTAAAATTCATTACTACTAGTAGTAGTTGGATAATAGAGATCAGGTTGGTGGCTTGGCGTCCCGGCGTTGACAAACAAGATGGAGTTCCTAGATGGTCATCGGAGTCGGAGCCAACCTGGAAGAACATTCATGAAGGATGCATACTATTTCACAATATATGTTTATTTGTGATTGTTATGCTTCTTGTTTTCTATGCATGTTAGAATGGTAGAAATATCCCTCATGAATATCAAGGAATTGCCATCCCCGATGTTGCACCTTCGCACGTCAAGTACATCTAGTAGTGGGCTCAGAAAATTGGGGTGCTGCTAGGTGTCCTTGAACTGAAGGGTTCGTGTCGGACACTGACATGCACTGCATCAGGTTAACTTGACAAGGCTATCAAAACGGTTTTGGGCCTTGTGGCAAAGAAGGTCGGGAGCCGGGGTATAGGATACCTACCCGACCGACAGGAGTCGTATAGAGATACGATTAGCAAGGAGTTGCTTACCGGATAGATATGTTGTCTAGCAGTGATGCTAAAGCTCACTAGTCGCATGTGCTAGTCGGATCCTGAATCACTGAGAGTTTGCGGAGGGATGCCAGCTTCAGTGGGAGTATTTCTATTTAGGCTTGAATTACTCTACATAAACACATTGCTTAGTGATTGCATATTTTCTATTGTAGATCGATGGCACCACCTGCTCAACCCAACTTTGTATTAAAATCAATTCTGGAAAAGGATAAACTAAACGGAACAAACTTTACCACCTGGTATAGAAATCTGAGAATTGTTCTCAAGCATGATAAAAAGGAACATGTTCTAGAGGATCCACTTCCAGAGGAACCTGCCGATAATGCTAATACCACAACTAAGAATGCCTACCAGAAACTCGTTGATGAATCAACGGAGATCAGCTGTCTGATGCTGGCTTGTATGGAGCCTGATTTGCAACAGCATTTCGAAAATGTTGAGTCTTACGATATGATCGGGAGTCTCAAGAGCATGTTTCAGACACAGGCTAGGTCCCAAAGGTACAACGTCTAGCGATCCTTGATGGATTGCAAGCTGAAGGAAGGTGATCCACTAAGCCCACATGTGATCAAGATGAACGGATATGTGCAACCTTTGGATAGGTTGGGCTTCCCGCTCTTGGATGAGCTCGCTACTGATGCAGTTCTGGGTTCTCTTCCGCCCAGCTATGGGACGTTCATCTCGAACTATCATATGCATGGGATGGATAAGAAGCTCACTGAATTGCATGGGATGCTCAAAGTGGTAGAGTAGGATATTAAGAAAGGCACGCATCAAGTGTTGATGGTGTAGAAATCGGCTAAGTTCAAGAAGAGTTGGTCCAAGAAAAAGGCTAAGGCAAAGGGCACGGAGACGGTAAACTCTGCCGCTGCGCCGAAGCCTGGACCGGACTCGAAGACCATTTGCTATCATTGCAAGGAAACCGGTCACTGGAAGAGGAACTGTAGCAAGTGGCTTGTAGAGCATGGCAACAAGGCCGGGAATGTTGCTTTAGGAAAAGGTACACTTGTTGCATATGTTATAGACATTTACCTTGCTGACATGCCTAGTAGCTCTTGGGTATTTGATACCGGATCGGTTGTTCATATTCGCAACTCAATGCAGGGGCTGGTAAGAACTAGGCGTGTGGCACAAGGGGAGATTGACACCAGGGTCGGTAACAAAGCAAGAGTTGCTGCATTGGAGGTCGGCATGATGCAGCTCCAGCTTCCTTCTGGATTTATTTTCGAATTGAATAATTGTTATTACATTCCTACACTTAGTCAGAACATTATTTCTGCCTCATGTTTGATTAGTCAGGGTTGTGAATTCAATTTAAAGGACAATGGTTGTTCGTTTTATTTGAATGGTATGTTCCATGGCTATGCACCCATTGTAGATGGGTTATTTATATTGAATCTAGAACAGGAACCGGTCTATAACGTGAATGTCAAGAGGCATAAGCCTAATGAGATAAATCTGACATACTTCTGGCATTGCCGGCTTGGACACATTAGTCTGAAACGCATGAAGAAGCTCCATGATGATGGGCTCCTAACTTCGTCCGACTTCGGGTCGTTAGAGACATGCGAATCATGCTTGCTCGGCAAGATGACTAAGTCTCCTTTCGCAAAGAGTTGCGAGAGGGCGTCCGAGCTGTTGGAACTGCTATACAGTGATGTATGTGGACCAATGAGCACAACTGCCAGAGGTGGCTATCAGTACTTCGTGACTTTTACCGTCGACTTGAGTAGATTTGGATATATCTATTTGATGAGGCACAAGTCGGAAACTTTTGAAATAATCAAAGAGTTTCAAAACGAGGTTGAGAATCAGCTCGGCAAGACTATAAAGCTTCTACGATCAAATCGTGGAGGTGAGTACATGAGCCAGGAGTTTGATGATCATCTGAAAAGCCGAGGTATAGTACCTCAGCTCACACCTGCAGGTACGCCATAGAGAAACGACGTGTTGGAACGGAGGAATCATACCTTATTGGACATGGTTCGGTCTATGATGAGAAAATCGAATTTACCCTTGTGATTCTGGGGATACGCTCTAGAAACTGCAGCTTTCACACTTAACAGCGTACCATCAAAATCCGTAGACAAGACACCACATGAGATGTGGACCGGGAAGAGTCCCAGTTTGTCGTTTCTAAAGATTTGGGGTTGTGAAGCATTTGTCAAGCGACTTATGTCAGACAAGCTTACACCCAAGTCTGAAAAATGCATATTCGTGGGATATTCGAGGGAAACCTTGGGATATAGCTTCTACAACCGGGAAGAGAACAAAGTGTTTGTTGCTCGGAACGGGGTTTTCCTTGAGAAAGAGTTTCTCAGTCGGGAGGCCAGTGGGAGGACCATTTGGGGACGGCTCGGCTGGTGATGAGATCATACCGGAGTCAGTCAGGGAACCCGTAGTGGAAGCGGCACCGGAACCACGGAGGTCGGAAAGATTGCGCAGAGTGCGCAATGTATTGTTGCTGGAAAGCGACGAGCCGGCCACATATGCAGAAGCGATGGTGAGCCCAGATTCCGAGGCATGGCTGGAAGCCATGAGATCCGAGTTAAAGTCCATGGACGAGAATCAAGTCTAGGACTTGGTTGATCCGCCACCTGGCATAACAGCCATTGGTTGCAAATGGGTCTTTAAGAAGAAAACCGATGTGGATGGAAATGTTCAGATCCACAAAGCTCGGCTTGTCGCTAAGGGTTATGGACAAGTTCAAGGAATTGACTATGATGAGACTTACTCGCCGGTAGTGATCCTGAAGTCGGTGAGGATCGTACTAGCTATAGCTGCATATTTCGATTACGAGATATGCCAGATGGATGTCAAGACGGCCTTCCTTCATGGAAATTTAACCGAGGATGTGTATATGATACAGCCCGAGGGTTTTGTCGATCCGACTAGCGCTAGTAAGGTATGCAAGCTCAAGAGATCCATTTATGGGTTGAGGCAAGCATCTCGGAGTTGGAAAATTCGTTCTAATGAGGCCATCACTGGTTTCGGTTTCATCAAAAGCGAAGAGGACTCTTGTTTATACAAGAAGTTAAGTGGGAGCTCGATAGTGTTTTTGATCTTGTATGTGGATGACATGCTACTGATCAGAAACGATGTTTCGATGCTGAACTCGGTCAAGGAGTCATTGAATGGGAAGTTTTTGATGAAGGACCTTGGTGAGGCAATGTACATTTTAGGCATTAAGATCTATGGAGATAGATCGAGGAGGCTGCTCGGCTTAAGCCAGAGCACATACATAGGTAAAGTGTTGAAGCGGTTCAACATGAGTGAGGCAAAGAAAGGGTTCTTGCCACTCTCACAAGGTATATGGCTAAGCGAGACTCAGAGTCCTTTGACATCTGATGTGCGAAGCAGGATGAATAGGATTCCGTATGCCTCGGCAATCGGATCGATCATGTATGCCATGATATGTACGCGGCCCGATGTTGCTTTTGCAATAAGCCTAACAAGTAGATACCAGGCCAACCCAGGTGAGAGTCACTGGGCACCGGTAAAGACTATTTTGAAGTACCTGAGAAGGACTAAAGAGATGTTCCTAGTTTATGGAGGTGAGGAATAGCTCGTCGTAAGTGGTTACGCCGATGCTAGTTTCCAAACCGACAGAGATGATTGTCGACCACAGTCCGGATTCGTGTACATCATGAATGGAGGAGCAGTGAGCTGGATGAGTTCCAAGCAAGATACGATGGCCGATTCTACCACAGAAGCCGAATACATTGTGTCTTGTGAAGCTGCAAAGGAAGGTGTTTGGATCCAGAATTTTCTGGATGATCTTGGTATTTTCCCAGCCTTGGTAAAACCGTTGGACCTTTATTGTGATAATTATGGTGCCATCGCACAAGCCAAGGAGCCGAGGAATCACCACAAGGTCAGACACATAGATCGGAAATATCACCTGATACGAAAGATCGTAAAGAACGGTGATGTAGAGTTATGCAAAATTCACACGGATGCAAATGTTGCACATCCGTTGACTAAGCCGCTTCCACAACCCAAGCATGAGGGGCATGTTAGAGCTATGGGCATTCGATGTCTATTTAATTTACCCTAGTGCAAGTGGGAGACTGTTGGAGATATGCCCTAGAGGTAATCATGTATGATGATATTTCTGATGTTCTTATGAATAAAGATAGTCCTTGGACATTATCAATGATGTGTATCAGCAAGTACGTGACTTGTTTGTGGGACTATGCATTGTATGATGACTGTCCTAATAGGTCCCTAGTCGAAAGGGCTGTGTGGACGCGCCGCCGACTAGACTAGCATATGACACGGTCGATGGCTTGGTCTCACTAGCCATGGAGCATTGGATGATAATCGGATAATATGGACTTGGAAAGGACTGTTCGGATTCGACGTAGTTGGACCCAAGTCGAGATAAGGTCCGAGTCAGACAGACCCAACTATGAGACGCAGCGATATGTCATCTTTGAGTCTCTAGTACAACATACGTTCTATGTCCTAAGACCTGAGCTGACGCATGTACTCGGGATGGTGACAGACTTGCTTTGGGCCGACCAAACGCTACTCCGTAACTGGGTAGTTACAAAGGTAGGTTTCGGGTTTGTCTAGACCCATGCTGCGAGACGTGGTCGAGCAAGATGGGATTTGCCCCTCCGACCAGGAGAGATATACTCTGGGCCCCTCATGTGATCCGACCGGGATAAGCATGGCAATGCGACAAGGATTATGAGATAATGCGGATAGTGGTTGGTATCACTGGAACGAGAAAGAGGTCGGGCTAGCACAAGGATGACAATCTCGCCTTGAGCCCGACAACATATATCGTGTGGCAAAGGGAACAGAAGTGTGACATGTTGTACAGGTATGCCTAACCAGCTTCATAGTCTACTTGGTGTTCGGCATGCCTTGCTAGAGGCCGCTACCAACCGTGCAGTTCGGAGGTGATCCGAACTACGACCAAGCCGGCTTGAACCTAAAGGGGCACGTGCTAAAGGGAAGGAACCTACGAGGTTGGATCCGAGGACACTGGTCGGATGTGATCTGAGCTGTATTCGGATTGTGGCCGAGTAGATTTATGGGCTTTAGGGTCCATGCGAGGTCCAAGTGTTGAGCCCGCGACGGACGCCTATATAAAGTGGAGGTGCGGCACACTCATGCAATTGATCGCTTCGGCGCTGTCACTAGGGTTTGCATGTGTTGCGAATAGCCACCTCCACTCGCCGCCGGTTGTGTGATCGGACCTAGCAGTCCGCGCATGGCATTCCGCCTGCACGCGCGGATACCGTTAGAGGCGGTGCACTTGTGCCGCTCCGGCGAACTTGTACGTGGGACCGGACGACCGGCTGTTCGAGGGAGATCGGACGAGGAGGAGACGATCCATGCGGACGCGCTGCCCCAACTCTTCTTCCGCTGCACAACACTGCGCGTCTAGTGGTAACGAACTGTGATCCATCTCCCATAGCATGTTCCTGGTTGTTCTGCGCGAATGAAATTTTAATTTGCTGTCGACGCACCCTACCATAGATCCCAACATTCACCAGCTGTGAGGGGGGAGAGATAGACAGAGGCCAACACAGTCTTGTATAGATTTGGTGAAGAGGGTGAGAGACTATGAATATAGCAAACCCTAGCAAAGGAACGCTGAGCCTCCAGCGTGTAGATATATATGTAGTGCGGCGAGAGTGTGCAGAGTGCAAACCCTAGCGAACAAGCGCTGTGGCTCCAGCTTATATAGTACTACGTATATAGTACGGACGGAGCTCCGGTGCCTTGACTGCACCTGCCTTTGGCTGTATGAAAGGTGGGCCAGCCACATTTTGGGCTCACCTTTCATACACCCAAAGGCAGGTGCACTAAGTCAATGAACCTACGTCCATATAGTACTCGTGTATACTACTAATATATAGTCGAGTGGTTTTCTTATTCTCTCCATAACAATCGTTTTAAATTCTGTAAGTATGAAACAAAAATCTTTATTTAACGTACTAGTGAAGAAAACTATACTTCCGATGAACTAACGATCCACGCGTCCTGGTCGCACTTCATGTCCTTCACGTGCGATACACTACCCTCCCTTAAGTGAACAACCACACATGCGCCAAATTATCGGAAACGTGTGAGAGTGTGTACAAATAAAGAATTTTAATTTCAATTATGGGAAAGGTTTGAGAGTATGTAAAGTTTTCCCTCTCTCAATAATTACGGTTTGTTGTGTTCGGCCTAAACTTGGTCAAACTTTACAAAGTTTGACTTCAGTCAAATCTAATATGCAGAGTAAATAATAATGGAGGGCTACTACGTCCATTGGGGTTTTTAGTCCACACCATTTTTTTAATCAAAGTTAATAGCCGGACAAATAAAATTACAGGGGAGCTGGAGACAAAGTTGTGAGAAGTCTTAGAAATATTTACAAAACTTATTCTCTTAGTACCAACGTCGATCCTTCTTCGAGGAAACATTTGGTTCGTAGCCAATTGTGTGATAAAATTACACCAATGTGAAATATGATTGCGTCTCCAACGCAATCAAGGTGAACTGATGAAGGATATTATCTTTGTGGGTAACAAGCAAAGAGCACTGATGGAAGACAACTTGCTTTTTCATTGAAAATCGATCAGCTTCACCAGCCAATGCAACCATGAGGCTCAAACATGAGCATCGATAGGTCATCGTGGTGATGCATCATCCATTTGGCATCAAGTTTGGGTGAGGCACCTATGAAGTTCGACAAATCCTCACTGTGGTTTGTTGCTTCTCAGTAATCAAGCTCGAGGAAGGAAGAACCACGTGGCAGAGGACAGTGAGGCGGAACAACAATTGCCATCCAATTTTGTGCAGTTCCACTAAAATTGAGGAAGACATGCCTGGGTATGGAGATACGCATCACTTTCTGCAAAAATATAAAAAGGGATATAGTGTTGTTGCTTTGTTTTGGCAGTGGTACAAGATTAACAGCGACATCTCAATTGTCAATAAGAATTAATGAAAATTACACCAACAAACAGAACATCATGATTATCTTGATGGGAACTAAACCAGGATACCCGAGAAAAAAACATTTCTTCATTTAATCGGTGATAGTATTAGATTAGCCGCGGCAATAGGAGCGTATGGACAATGACCGCACAACCACCATGTACTTTTTGTCGAAACAACATGTATACCTCCACCGAGGCATAAACCAGGACAACTTTTCGAGTGGCATTTCCTCTATAATAGTAGGTGATGTTGGACCAGCCGACGAACCCTAGCTACTGTACATGGGGAGCTCGGGAGTAGTCGCATAGAAGAAAACCCGCATGCAGCGACCTGGGGAGCTGGACCAGTACAAGATGTTATACCTCAGGTGGGCGAGATTTCACTTAGATAGGCGGGATCTGCCCACACGACGGCAGTGCACAAGGGCGTGGAGGACCTTCGTCCGTGCCAGCGCCGGCTCCAAGAGGACGGTGCGCATCGGCTTCCTCCATCGCCGACGGCGACAACGTCAACGCTGCACCTCCTCACCTCCCGCAGCGGACGGGATTCGGCCGGATCTGTGACCACCGGTGAGGAGAGAGATAGAGTGGGCAATGTCATCTTGTTTTGATATGGAGAGGGTGAGAGAGCGAGACGCGAGAAACCCTATCAAACAATAGGCTATATATACAATGGAGTAAAAAAATCTCTCCATAGAAGTGGTTTTAAATAGAATACGCGTGTTCCTGGAAAAAAGAAACGAAAATTGGCGGACACATTTTTTTAAAGTACTAAGAAAAAAACTCGATCAAAAAACCGTCCCCCGTTTCGACCTCGCTTTCACTTCACCAAGCCTCAGACCGACCACTGAACCTTGCTCCATCTCTTCAGCCTCGCCGGAGAGCCAGCCTCTGCCGTGAGCCGCCCATCTCTGTCGTTGTTCTCACCTCGTCGCGGGTCTCTGAGTGCCGCTAGAGCCTCGCCCGGAAGCCGGGCTTCACCACCATGCCTCAAGCCGTCGACCGTCGCGCCTGGATGCTCCTCCACTATGCGTGTGATGTGGCCGGCCCCCTCCTTGGCACCTCGAAGCCGCCTCAGCAAGCCGAGTCGCCAGGGTTCACTGAACCGTCTTCGCCGTGGGTGCGCCCCGAGCAGCACCTCCCTGCTTCCTTTGCTATAGTGAGCCGCCACCGGCCTCCGAGCTGCCCCGCAACTCGGCCGGAGGAGGCCTCAAGCCCTTGCCGCCCTGCTACTGTGGGTACCTCACTAGGAGCGCCTCCGCTCAGCTTCGCCCCGCCAACAGGCTCTCTTGTTCGAAACCCGCCTTGACCGCTGCCAGGACCCCTCCGCCGCGGCCTCACTCCGGCCCGGCCTCCATTGAGACGACCGACTCCGCTCCGGCCGGCACCGGCTTGCTGCTGCTTTTGCCCACCTATGCTGGCCGCCTGCTGGCTCTGTCGCGCCGGCCACCCGTCGCCTCCCCTCCTCCTATGCCGTCGAGTCGCATGACTCCGCTCCAGCCGGCGCCAGCTTGCTCCTTCCGTTGGCCACCTGCGCTGGCCGCCTGCTGGCTGTGTCGCGCTGGCCACCCGTCGCCTCCGCTCCTCCTATGTCGTCGAGCCACCCCGGCCACGGGTATCACATTGCTTCTGCTATTTTCACCAACTCGCCGCCCAGGGCATGGACTCGAGTCGTCGTCGCGTCAAGTTACCTGCGCTCCACTCTCGCCTCTGTCGCCACGGCAGCTCCCTCCTTGCTGCGTCGCTTTTGCGCCAGCCCCTGCAGTGGCCGCTTCTGCGGCTACGGCCGTGACCTCAAGTCGCCGTCACGGCGCCTGAGAAGCCTCCCCCGCTGCTCCTCAAGCCGCCGGGGTTTTCCTCAGCCGCGTCCACACTACCGCCTCTCCACCACAGCTTTTCCATCTCCACCGTCGCGCTTCCATAGCCGTCCTCTGCTGCTGACACCTCAAGTCGCCGCCCGTGGCCTAGTTGAGCCGCTGCCCCTCGAGTTGCCGTCTCCACCATGGCTGGCTCTGAGTCGCCATGTTTCATCGCTCCAAACCAAGATCTGTTCATCGGGCGGTAGTGCTTCAGGGCCATGCGTGTGTTGGACGGGTGCTGGAAGGATGTCGGAATAATCCACGGCGTGTGGTGTTGTTGGGCTCATCGAGCGCGTCGGGTGCGCGTGGGACGTGCGTGACGCACTGGTGCGTCCGGGCTCGTCGGGAGCGTCGGGAGCGTCGGGTGCGCGCGGGACGTGCGGGGCGTGGCGGAAGCGTGGCGTGTGTGCGTAGGTGTGTGTGCGTGTGTAGTGTGTCTACTTGTAGCAGTTGCATGTGTATGTGGCATGGTGGTCAGCCGCATGAGCTAGCTGTCTGCGTCCCCTCTCCTTTCATGCTCCATGGAGCTCCCATCGCCTCAAACGGGGTCCCCCTGCCTCCACCCTCACCACCACGCACCTCTGCCCCTCCGCCCACTCCCAGCACTCCTCTTTCTCCAGATCACATTGCTCCGGTGGTCTCTGCCGTCAGAGCCGGCTAGCTTGCGGATCCCACCTATGGCGGCACCATGCAGGTCGCTCACCATGCTAACGACGGTTCATGTGTGCTTTCTGCCTCTCCTGGCAGCGGCACGGGAGAATCCACTTTGTCATCTGCTCACCCACTGATATGTCTCCAACGCATCTATAATTTTTGATTGCTCCATGCTATGTTATCTTCTGTTTTGGACATTATTGGGCTTTATTATTCACTTTTATATTATTTTTGGGACTAACCTATTAACCGGAGGCCCAGCCCAGAATTGCTGTTTTTTTGCCTATTTCAGAGTTTCGTAGAAAAAGAATATCAAACGGAGTCCAAACGGAATGAAACCTTCGGGAACGTGATTTTTGGAATGAACATGATCCAGGAGACTTGGACCCTAAGTCAAGGAAGCTTTGAGGAAGCCACGAGGAAGGGGGGCACGCCTACCCCCCAGGCGTGCCCTCCACCCTTGTGGGCCCCACGTTGCTCCACCAACGTACTCCTTCCTCCTATATATATACCTACGTACCCCCAAACGATCAGATACGGAGCCAAAAACCTAATTCCACCGCCGCAACCTTCTGTACACACGAGATCCCATCTTGGGGCCTGTTCCGGAGCTCCGCCGGAGGGGGCATAGATCACGGAGGGCTTCTACATCAACACCATAGCCCCTCCAATGAAGTGTGAGTAGTTTACCTCAGACCTTTGGGTCCATAGTTAGTAGCTAGATGGCTTATTCTCTCTTTTTGGATCTCAATACAATGTTCTCCCCCTCTCTCGTGGAGATCTATTCGATGTAATCTTCTTTTTGCGTTGTGTTTGTTGAGACCGATGAATTGTGGGTTTGTGATCAAGTTTATCTATGAACAATATTTGAATCTTCTGAATTCTTTTATGTATGATTGGTTATCTTTGCAAGTCTCTTCGAATTATCAGTTTGGTTTGGCCTACTAGATTGATCTTTCTTGCAATGGGAGAAGTGCTTAGCTTTGGGTTCAATCTTGCGGTGTCCTTTCCCAGTGACAGTAGGGGTAGCAAGGCACGTATTGTATTGTTGCCATCGGGGATAACAAGATGGTTTTTTTATCATATTGCATGAATTTATCCCTCTACATCATGTCATCTTGCTTAAGGCGTTACTCTGTTCTTATGAATTTAATACTCTAGATGCATGCTGGATAGTGGTCGATGTGTGGAGTAATAGTAGTAGATGCAGGCAGGAGTCGGTCTACTTGTCTCGGATGTGATGCCTGTATACATGATCATACCTAGGTATTCTCATAAATATGCTCAATTCTGTCAATTGCTCAACAGTAATTTGTTCACCCATCGTAAAATACTTATGCTCTTGAGAGAAGCAACTAGTGAAACCTATGGCCCCCGGGTCTATCTTCATCATATTAATCTTTCAACACTTAGTTATTTCTGTTGCCTTTTTACTTTGCTTTTATTTTACTTTGCATCTTTATCATAAAAATACCAAAAATATAATCCTATCATATCTATCAGATCTCACTCTCGTAGGTGACCGTGTAGGGATTGACAACCCCTTATCGCATTGGTTGCGAGGATTTATTTGTTTTGTGTAGGTGCGAGGGACTTGCGCGTAGCCTCCTACTGGATTGATACCTTGGTTCTCAAAAACTGAGGGAAATACTTACGCTACTTTGCTGTATCACCCTTTCCTCTTCAAGGGAAAACCAACGCAGTGATAAAGAGGTAGCAAGAAGGATTTCTGGCGCCGTTGCCGGGGAGGTCTACGCAAAAGTCAACATACCAAGTACCCATCACAAACCCTTATCTCCCGCATTACATTATTTGCCATTTGCCTCTCGTTTTCCTCTCCCCCACTTCACCCTTGCCGTTTTAATCGCCCTCTCTTTTTCGTTTGCCTCTTTTTCGCTTGCTTTTTGTTTGCTCATGTGTTGGATTGCTTTTTTGGTCACGATGGCTCAAGATAATACCAAATTATGTGACTTTACCAATACCAACAATAATGATTTCATTAGCACTCCGAGTGCTCCGCTTACCGATACTGAATCTTGTGAAATCAATGCTGCTTTGTTGAATCTTGTCATGAAAGATCAATTCGCCGGCCTTCCTAGTGAAGATGTCGTACTCATCTAAATAGCTTCGTTGATTTGTGTGATATGCAAAAGAAGAAAGATGTGGACAATGATATTGTTAAATTGAAGCTATTTCCTTTTTTGCTTAGAGATCGTGCTAAAGCTTGGTTTTCGTCTTTGTCTAAAAATAGTATTGATTCTTGGAATAAGTGCAAAGATGCTTTTATCTCTAAGTATTTTCCTCCCGCTAAGATCATCTGACTTAGAAACGATATTATGAATTTTAAGCAACTTGATCATGAACATGTTGCACAAGCTTGGGAGAGGATGAAATTAATGATACGTAATTGCCCTACTCATGGTTTGAATTTGTGGATGATTATACAAAAAATTTATGCCATATTGAATTTTGCTTCTAGAAATCATTTAGATTCGGCCGCGGGAGGCACTTTATGGTTAATTATTCTCAATGGCACACTGAAAGATCTACTAATAAAAAAGTGCATGCGATAGAAGAAATTAATGTTTTGAGTGGAAAGATGGATGAACTTATGAAATTATTTGCTACTAAGAGTGTTTCTTCTGATCCTAATGATATGCCTTTGTCTACTTTGATTGAGAATAATAATGAATCTATGGATGTGAATTTTGTTTCTAGGAATAATTTTGGTAACCACGCGTATAGAGGAAACTTTAATCCTAGGCCTTATCCTAGTAATTCCTCTAATAATTATGGTAATTCCTACAACAATTCTTATGGAAATTTTAATAAGATGCCCTCTGAATTTGAGACTAGTGTTAAGGAATTTATGAATTCGCAAAAGAATTTCAATGCTTTGCTTGAAGAGAAATTGCTTAAAGTTGATGAATTGGCTAGGAACATTGATAGAATTTCTCTTGATATTGATTCTTTAAAACTTAGATCTATTCCTCCTAATCATGATATCAATGAGTCTCTCAAAGCCATGAGAATTTCCATTGATGAGTGCAAAGAAAGAACCGCTAGGATGCGTGCTATGAAAGATTGCTTTATGAAAGCGTGTTCTTTAAATTTCTATGAAAATAAAGATGAAGATCTAAAAGTTATTGATGTGTCCCCTATTAAATCTTTGTTTTGCAATATGAATCTTGATAATGATGGGACTGAATATGATCCACCTTTACCTAGAAGGCGTTCCAAAAATTCAGACTTTTTAGATCTTGATGCTAAAATTTATAAAAGTTGGATTGAAGAAATCAAAACCCTAGATATTAATAAACCCACTAGTTTGGATTTCAAGGAATTTAATTATGATAGTTGCTCTTTGATAGATTGTATTTCCTTGTTGCAATCCGTGCTAAATTCTCCTTATGCTTATAGTCAAAATAAAGCTTTTACCAAACATATCATTGATGCTTTGATGCAATCTTATGAAGAAAAACTTGAGTTGGAAGTTTCTATCCCTAGAAAACTTTATGGTGAGTGGGAACCTACTATTAAAATTAAGATTAAAGATCATGAGTTTTATGCTTTATGTGATTTGGGTGCTAGTGTTTCCACTATTCCCAAAACTTTGTGCGATTTGCTAGGTTTCCGTGATTTTGATGATTGCTCTCTAAACTTGAACCTTGAGGATTCCACTATTAAGAAACCTATGGGAATAATTAATAATATTCTTATTGTTGCAAATAGGAATTATGTGCCCGTAGATTTTATTGTTCTTGATATAGATTGCAATCCTTCATGTCCTATTATTGATATGAAGGAAGGGAATATTAGATTCCAATTTCCATTAAAGAAAGGCATGGAACACTTCCCTAGGAAGAAAATAAAATTACCATATGAATCTATTATGAGAGCCACTTATGGATTGCCTACCAAAGATGGCAATACCTAGATCTATCCTTGCTTTTATGCCTAGCTAGGGGTGTTAAACGATAGCGCTTGTTGGGAGGCAACCCAATTTTATTTTTAATTTTTTTGCTTTTTGCTTCTGTTTAGGAATAAATATTTGTTCTAGCCTCTGGTTAGATGTTTTTTTATGTTTTAATTAGTGTCTATGCCATGTTAAACCTATAGGATCTTCTTGGATGATAGTTATTTGATCTTGCAGAAATTTCCAGAAACTTTCTGTCCACGAAAATAATTGTTAAAAATCACCAGAACGTGATAAAATATTGATTCCAATTGCTGCTGATCAATAAACAAATTATCTAGGTCGTCCTATTTTGGCTGATTTTTTGGAGTTTCATAAGTTTGCGTTAGTTACAGATTACTACAGACTGTTCTGTTTTTGACAGATTCTGTTTTTCGTGTGTTGTTTGCTTATTTTGATGAATCTATGGCTAGTAAAATAGTTTGTAAACCATTGAAAAGTTGGAATACAGTAGGTTTAACACAAATATAAATAAAGAATGATTTCATTACAGTACCTTGAAGTGGTCTTTTGTTTTCTTTCGCTAACGGAGCTCATGAGATTTTCTGTTAAGTTTTGTGTTGTGAAGTTTTCAAGTTTTGGGTGAAAGATTTGATGGATTATGGAACAAGGAGTGGCAAGAGCCGAAGCTTGGGGATGCCCATGGCACCCCCAAGATAATATAAGGACACCTAAAAGCCAAAGCTTGTGGATGCCCCGGAAGGCATCCCCTCTTTCGTCTACTTCCATCGGTAACTTTACTTGGAGCTATATTTTTATTCACCACATGATATGTGTTTTGCTTGGAGTGTCTTGTATGATTTGAGTCTTTGATTTTTAGGTTACCACAATCATCCTTGCTGTACACACCTTTTGAGAGAGACACACATGATTCAGAAATTATTAGAATACTCTATGTGCTTCACTTATATCTTTTGAGATAACTAGTTTTGCTCTAGTACTTCACTTATATCTTTTAGAGCACGATGGTGGATTTGTTTTATAGGAACTATTGATCTCTCATGCTTCACTTATATTATTTTGAGAGTCTTAAATAGCATGGTAATTTGCTTAAATAATCCTAATATGCTAGGTATTCAAGATTAGTAAAAACTTTCTTATGAGTGTTTTGAATACCAAGAGAAGTTTGATGCATGATGATTGTTTTGAGATATGGAGGTAGTGATACTAAAGTTGTGCTAGTTGAGTAGTTGTGAATTTGAGAAATACTTGTGTTGAAGCTTGCAAGTCCCGTAGCATGCACGTCTGGTAAACGTTATGTAACAAATTTGAAACATGAGGTGTTCTTTGATTGTCCTCCTTATGGGTGGCGGTCGGGGACGAGCGATGGTCTTTTCCTACCAATTTATCCTCCTAGGAGCATGCGCGTAGTGCTTGGTTTTTGATGACTTGTAGATTTTTGCAATAAGTATGTGAGTTCTTTATGACTAATGTTGAGTCCATGGATTATACGCACTCTCACCTTTCCATCATTGCTAGCCTCTTCGGTACCGTGCATTGCCCTTTCTCACATTGAGAGTTGGTGCAAACTTCGCCGGTGCATCCAAACCCCGTGATATGATACGCTCTTTCACACATAAACCTCCTTATGTCTTCCTCAAAACAGCCACCATACCTACCTATTATGCCATTTCCATAGCCATTCCGAGATATATTGCCATGCAACTTTCCACAATTCCGTTTATCATGACACGTTCATCATTGTCATATTGCTTAGCATGATCATGTAGTTGACATAGTATTTGTGGCAAAGCCACCGTTCATAATTCTTTCATACATGTCACTCTTGGTTCATTGCATATTCCGGTACACCGCCGGAGGCATTCATATAGATTCACACTTTGTTCTAGTATCGAGTTATAATCATTGAATTGTAAATAAATAGAAGTGTGATGATCATCATTTAATAGAGCATTGTCCCAATAAAAAAAGAGAAAGGCCAAATAAAAAAAGAAGGCCCAAAAAAAGAAAAAAGGGGAAATAAAAAGGGGCAATGCTACTGTCCTTTTTTCCACACTTGTGCTTCAAAGTAGCACCATAATCTTCATGATAGAGAGTCTCTTGTTTTGTCACTTTCATGTACTAGTGGGAATTTTTCATTATAGAACTTGGCTTGTATATTCCAACAATGGGCCTCCTCAAGTGCCCTAGGTCTTCGTGAGCAAGCAAGTTGGATGCACACCCACTTAGTTTCTTTTGTTGAGCTTGCATACATTTATAGCTCTAGTGCATCCGTTGCATGGCAATCCCTACTCCTTGCATTAACATCAATCGATGGGCATCTCCATAGCTCATTGATTAGCCTCGTTGATGTGAGACTTTCTCCTTTTTGTCTTCTCCACATAACCCCCATCATTATACTCTATTCCACCCATAGTGCTATATCCATGGCTCACGCTCATGTATTGCGTGAAGTTTTATAAAGTTTGAGATTACTTAAGTATGAAACAATTGCTTGGCTTGTCATCGGGGTTGTGCATGATGAGAGCATTCTTGTGTGACGAAAATGGAGCATGACTAAACTATATGATTTTGTAGGGATGAACTTTCTTTGGCCATGTTATTTTGAGAAGACATAATTGCTTAGTTAGTATGCTTGAAGTATTATTATTTCTATGCACTATTAAACTTTTGTCTTGAATCTTTCGGATCTGAATATTCATACCACAATTAAGAAGAGTTACATTGAAATTATGCTTAGTAGCATTTTGCATCAAAAATTCTGTTTTTATCATTTACCTACTCGAGGACGAGCAGGAATTAAGCTTGGGGATGCTTGATACGTCTCCAACGTATCTATAATTTTTGATTGCTCCATGCTATATTATCTTCTGTTTTGGACATTATTGGGCTTTATTATTCACTTTTATATTATTTTTGGGACTAACCTATTAACCGGAGGCCCAGCCCAGAATTGCTGTTTTTTGCCTATTTCAGAGTTTCGCAGAAAAAGAATATCAAACGGAGTCCAAACGGAATGAAACCTTCGGGAACGTGATTTTGGAATGAACATGATCCATGAGACTTGGACCCTAAGTCAAGGAAGCTTTGAGGAAGCCACGAGGTAGGGGGGCGCGCCTACCCCCCCCAGGCACGCCCTCCACCCTAGTGGGCCCCACGTTGCTCCACCGACGTACTCCTTCCTCCTATATATACCTACGTACCCCCAAACGATCAGATACGGAGCCAAAAACCTAATTCCACCGTCGCAACCTTCTGTACCCACGAGATCCCATCTTGGGGCCTGTTCCGGAGCTTCGCCGGAGGGGGCATCGATCACCGAGGGCTTCTACATCAACACCATAGCCCCTCCGATGAAGTGTGAGTAGTTTACCTCAGACCTTCAGGTCCATAGTTAGTAGCTAGATGGCTCCTTCTGTCTTTTTGGATCTCAATAAAATGTTCTCCCCCTCTCTCGTGGAGATCTATTCGATGTAATCTTCTTTTTGCGGTGTGTTTGTTGAGACCGATGAATTGTGGGTTTATGATCAAGTTTATCTATGAACAATATTTGAATCTTCTGAATTCTTTTATGTATGATTGGTTATCTTTGCAAGCCTCTTCAAATTATCAGTTTGGTTTGGCCTACTAGATTGATCTTTCTTGCAATGGGAGAAGTGCTTAGCTTTGGGTTCAATCTTGCGGTGTCCTTTCCCAGTGATAGTAATGGCAGCAAGGCACATATTGTATTGTTGCCATCGAGGATAACAAGATGGGGTTTTTATCATATTGCATGAATTTATCCCTCTACATCATGTCATCTTTCTTAAGGCGTTACTCTATTCTTATGAACTTAATACAGCGACAAGTAGACATGCGTGCGAGCTTGTGCAACTCACCAATAATCATTTCATGGCATGCGAATGTAATCAATAGCAAGAATTCATATTTGTGAAGCTACTCATGGAAAGAACATGGTCATAGGATGCATAGGACACTAGCTCTTCACACAGCAAAAATGAACTTACTGATAACAGGCTGACAGAAACATTATATAGCGATTTGAGAGCATGAAAACATCAAGCTACAGCAGGCCATAATTTCAAACAAGGGCATGGGTGGATAGGACATAATTTCAAACAAGGACATGCATCTCCATATTATGGATGGATTCACTTGTAGCATCAATTAAACATGACAACATAATATAGCAGAATCAGACTACAGAAAACTAGTCACTGAAATCAGCAACAGCAAGTAGCACACTTTGCAAGCTTGTGCTAGTGACCACAGGGCTCATAAAAATGCATCGATTGCACCACTTTATATATGGCATGAATATGCTCGTGAAACATGTTGACATGATGCTCAAAAGATAAACACACAAAATGCTATGAGAAAGACAAATCAGCAAGTTATGACAATTTCCAGCAGATTATATCATTTAGCTCTTTTGCAATGAGGATTAAGGCATCAATATGGACAGCAACATGCATGCAAATGACACTAGCATGTAGAGCATTCAGAGATGAACAATTTCATATATCATACACTCCAATCGGAGAAGCGAGCACAAAGTTATGACATGTCAAACAAGCACACATGAAGTTAAAAAAATCGGGGACCGGAAAAACAACCTCGCGGAATCGGGATGAAGGGAAGCGGGACGGCGCGGTGCGGGGCGGTTCCGGCCGTTTGGTTCCTCGAACTGGTGGATCTGGTCCACCTGCAGATCCATCGACGGAGTTGACTCCAGCGAGGCTCCGGCGAACTCAGGCGAGATGACACCGGGCGGATACGGCCACGGGGCTCCTCCAACCGGATCCCGCCGGTCCGGCACAAGACGGCGCGGCAACGTCGCCGGAGGGAGGCTCGGCCAGCACGCGGATGCGGCAACGCGCGTGGATGGCTGTAGGTCGGCGGGAGGCGGTGGCGGCGCAGCGCGGCAGAGGCGGCGACGGCGGCGGGTCGGCGGCGAGTGGCGGGGCGGCGGGGAAGGAGCTCCGTGCGGCGTGGGGCTCGGGCGCGTAGTGCGACGGCGGCACGGGGTGGTTGTGGCCGGCGACCAAGTCCGGCGAGGGGGCGCGATGGCGACGGCAGAGTCTGGCGAGCAGTCGCGAGAGGCGCGCACTAGCGGGCGGTGAACGGGCCAGGAGGGCCCCGCCTGGGCCCGGCGACGTGCGCGCAGCAGTCCGCGGCGGCGGGAGGAGCGGGCGGCGCGGGCGAGCAGGCGCGGGGGTGTGGCTCGGGCCCGACGCGGCCCTGGGCGGGCCGGCCGTGGGCCGAGCGGGCCGCGGCGGCGGGAGGCTGGGGCAGGCGTGGTGGAGGGCGACGGGGCCACGTGGCACATTCCGGTTGGCTGCTGGCGCGGCGGCGGACGTGTCAGGCGGGGGCGCTGACATGTCCGGCGGCGCGAGGAGGAAGAGGGCTAGGGTTTGATCATTATTTGAGGAGGGGGAGGTGTTTATATAGGCATAGGGAGCTAGGAGAGGGCTATTGAGGTGCGATTTTCGCCCACACGATCGCGATCCAATGACCGAGAGCATGAAGGGGGTTTAGATGGGCTAGTGGGCTGTTGTGGAGGGGTGCTGGGCTGCAAAGAGAGAGGGGTCCGGCGGTTAACCATTGGGGCATCAAACGACCTCCAAATGGAACGAAATTCGACAGGCGGTCTACCGGTGATATACCAAGACCACATGTCAACTCTCGGCCCATTCCGAGAAAGTTTTTCTCCTTCTCACGAAAAAAGGATCTGGAAGGTGCGGCGGGTGCGTGTGAGAGTGAAAGGGCTCGGAATGGACAACGGAGAGAACTAGGAGACCCGTTCGGATGCAAGTTTTGAAAAACATGCAGATGAAATGCACATGATGACATGGCAAAATGCAACACGTAAGCAAATGACATGGCAACGACGATGAATAACTGGAAGACACGTGGTGCATCAGACTTAGGGCGTCACAACTCTCCTCCACTAACAGAAGATCTCATCCCGAGATCTTAGGAACGAGAAGGAAGAGAAAGAGGATAAGGAGGAATAAGAGCACAAAAGAGAAGGTGAACAAGACCGAGAGCACTCGGGTAGAAAAGAAGAATGGTGTTTTATGACGAGAATCAAAAGCTCAAGGCATAAGATAGACTCTGAAACCACTCCGGTTAGAATAAGATAGAAACGGAATAAGAATGAAAGAATTCGGATAGCATCCTAGTAGAAAGGAAAACAGAGATTGGCAAGAAAATGATTTCAAAAAAGGACTTGACACTCCGGTAAAATGAATAAGCAAGGATAAAACTAGATGATGGGCGAAAAGAGCAACATCACACTGCCTCCGGACGAAAGAATAGAAAGAGTGGAATGAAAAGAACGGAGAATAAAATGACAACTTCTACCACAATTGAGATTGAAAAGCATCCTTACGAAGAAGGGTTGAACGAAGTTGTTGGAAATTCAACAACGAAAAGAGTAAGGTTGTTGTGGGCTTATGGAAAACATCTCAAAATTATGAGGTGATAACCGGCCACAAAAGGAAATGATTGAATATCTGAGAAGAACGAAGAAATGCAAAATCCAATTCAAAAGAATACGGAGAATTAATTGCACTTCGAGACGCAAGAGGAAAAGATACTTGTGCTCCTCCAACAAGAATCTTGATGAACACTTGAAGGATTAATTAAATCCTTACGAACCACCGTGAAGAACTCCGGTAACAAAAGAATCATGATATAGAATTGAAGGATGAAAAGAATAAGATTTGAAGACTTGCAATGGTTTTTGATGGAGCTTCGCGACGATATAACTGAGAAAACATGGAACTCCAGAAAAGAAAAAATGAGCGACTTAGAACCGAGATATTATTCACATGAACAATGTCCGAAGGAAGGAATTAATCAACTTGATGAAAGAAGAATAAGAATTATGTTGTGCTTATCCTTCATCAATTAAATTGATGAGAAGCAATGGATTGCATACAAATTATTTGCGTTGGAAAAGATTAAGGGGAGATATAGCGCAAAACTTGGGAAGGTCTTCCTGAACTACCGGTAGGACTAGAAAGAACGAATGAATTGATATGATGAGAACGGAAGTGAAATCCTTCAACGAACCATCGTGGCAATGAAAACGAACGAAGAGAAGAGAACGAATCACCAGAAAGAATTTGAAAACAAACAAAGATACTTGAGTAAATCAAGATGCAAGAGAACGAAGAGATCGCGAACTGATTAAAGAAAGCTTGAACGAAGCACCGGTACAAATATGGGAACGAACGAAGCTGAAAACTTGGAACGAAGAAATATTCTGAAATGGAGACCTCCGGATAATCGAAACGGAAGACAACTTCTGAAATACTCCGGATGAGTAAGAAAAGAATTTCTGACAAACGGAATAATTTGAGAGGATAACATGAAGTAGAACCATGAATCTTCGAGAGAACGGTCAAGATTTAGAGGAGAACACTTCTTTGCTCTTCAAATGTTGAGAATGACGACGAGGAATACCACCAAAATTGTTGAGATGCTTCGGGAGAATGAAAAGCGAAGAGGTTGAGCCAATAATGAAAACAATTTGAAATCGACCTTGGAAAAGCATCTGACCGATGAATTTCATTCTTACATCAAACTTCGAAAATAATTTGAGAATAACTCCGGGAATATTAGAAGAGTCACGTAAGATCTTGGGAAAAGACCTGTCGGTTAGGGCCCACTGAAAAGAAAACACCGTTGGAAAGGATTATTGAATGAGAAATGATGCACCGGAACGATTGAAAAACTTTAATGAGGCGACAACCTCGAATAGAACGAACGAGTCTTGAGCGAATACACGAATCTCCTGGGATATCTTTAGAACTCTGGAACAATTGAATAGCGAGAGGCGAATGAGCAAGGAAGAATATTTGAGCCAACGAAAAGAACAATCTCAACACCGAATACTTGAACTGGATCCACTGGAGAGAAAACGAGACGAACAATGTTTAACTAGATAAGAATTCACCGGTTGAGAAAATTGAGGAAAGACTGAAGAGGCTCCACACGAATGAAATATATGCTCGAATAGAGGCTCAGACTCCGGGAAGAAAAGGGGTGGGAGGGCGGGAAAAACAAAGGCAACTTGGAGCGGGGAACCGACGAAATACTTGTAGAGAAAAGTACCGGTTGAAATAATTGAGGAAAGAATGTAAAGGCTTCGCACGAGTATGATGGATACTTGATTACGGACTCCGAGAAGAAAAAGGTGGGCGGGTGGGAAAAAGAAAGACAACATCATACGGGGAAACAACGTCGTTGTGAAAGAGCTGAGGATTGATTTCGCTAAAGACGACGAGGGTCGAATGACTCGAAGAGAAGTGCGCCGGATGAAAAGAGCTGACCTCGCAACGAACGACAACTAATTGTGTGATCCTAATTAAAATTGAAGGGGAAGAGGAGTATATCAAAATACCTACGTCAAGATTTCTCACCAGAGCAACGAAGGGGCTAAGGAGTAAAAAGAAGTCCTACTCGGCCGGCACGCGGATGCGGCGGCGTGCGTGGATGCGGCGGACGGCTGCGGGTCGGCGGGAGGCACTGGCGGGGGACGGCAGCGGGTCGGCGGCGAGTGGCGCGGGCCGCGCGGGGCTCGGGAGCGCTGTGCGGCGGCGGCGCGGGGTGGTGGTGGCCGGCGATGGAGTTCGGCGAGCGGGCGCGATGGCGGCGGCGGAATCCGACGAGCGGGCGCTAGAGGCACACGATGGCGGGCGGCGAACGGGTCGGGAGGGCCCCGCCTAGGCCCGGCGGCCGTGGGAGGAGCGGGCGGCGCGGGCGAGTGGACTCGGGGGCGTGGCTCGGGCCCGGCGCGGCCCGGGGCTGGCCGAGCGGGCCGCGGCGGCGGGAGGCTGGGGCAGGCGCGGTGGAGGGCGACGGGGCCACATGCACGCTCCGGTGGCTGGCGGCGCAGTGCCGGACGTGTCCGGCGGCGGCGCGGACATGTTCGACAGCGCGAGGAGGAAGAGGGCTAGGGTTTGACCATGATTTGAGGAGGGGGAGGTGTTTATATAGGCATATGGATCCAGTAGAGGGCTATTGAGATGCGGTTTTCGCCCACACGATCGTGATCCAACGACAGAGAGCATGAAGGTGGTTTAGATGGGCTAGTGGGCTGTGGTGGAGGGGTGCTGCGCTGCAAAGAGAGAGGGGTCCGGCGGTTAACGCGGTTAACCGTTGGGGCATCAAACGACCTCCAAATGGAACAAAATTTGACAGACGGTCTACCGGTGATACACCAAGACCACACGTCAACTCTTGGACCATTCCGAGAACGTTTTTTCCTGCTCATGAAACAAGATCTGGAAGGTGCGGCGGGTGTGTGTGAGAGTGAAAGGGCTCGAGACGGACAACGGACAGAACTGGGAGACCTGGTCAAATGCAAGTTTTGAAAAACATGCAGATGAAATGCACATGATGACTTGGCAAAATGCAACACGCAAGCAAATGATATGGCAACGACGATGAATAACTGGAAGACACCTGGCGCATTGGACTCGGGGCGTCACACTCGCCCACAAGCATATCATCTCCTCCGACACATGCCCTCGATGTGCTATGCTACCCGAAGATTCCATGCACCTCTTAGTCACCTGCCCACTTGCCAACCGAATTTGGCAGCGCATTGGTATCCTTCCTCAGACCGACGACATCACTGAGCTTCGGGATACTCCACTGCCCCATCACCTACCCCAAAAAGCATGGTCTCTAGTTCTCATGTCACTACTATGGAAGATCTGGGCAGCGCGTAATGATATGTTGTTTAGGAGCGTTGATCAATGTTCTGTAATAACCCTTAGGGCCCTTATTGCTGATTTGGATCTTTGGTCACACCATCTCATGGAGGCAAGTGACAAGGAGGACGTATTCTCGTGGCATTCCTACCTCTCTGCACGCTGCACCGTGCCTATGTAATTCTTTACTTGCTGCCTCGGCAGCCTTTGAGTAATATATTCAGGTGGTGAGCTCCCCCCACAGCTGATTCTAAAAAAAAGGAGCTACCTAGGTAGGTGATTAGAGGGCTGTTGCGAGCAACCGCGGTGAGCGCGTCGTGGACTGCATGCGAAGTCCTGCCGCCCACGCACGTAGGAGTGTGTTGTTGGTGCAGGCGTTGCATGCCGATAGTGGACGCGGCTATGTAGGAGGGTGGGCAAGGCCCTGTGCGTGAGTGCGCCTGGGTTATAAACTCCATGTACTGCTGCTGGTTTGTTGTGGCGAGCCGGTGTTAAGAAATACAGAGAAAAGGTTGTGGCTATTTGTGCGGCCAAGCCACCAAATATTGTGCCCTCTACTTCTTCTACCTCTAGTCCTAAGTGAGAGAGAGAGAGAGCTAGTCTAGGGTTGTGCCAACATTTGCTATACAGAGCTTCAGTGCGATCCTGCCGGTGGCCATGACGCTCGTTCCACACACCGGCGGTGCGGGCACGATGTCATTGCAGCAGCCTCCGTTGACGACAATGAATTACACCGCTTGGCAATCAAGTCGAAGGCTATCCTTTTACGCCCAGGGGCTGTGGAGTGAGGTGGCTCCGGCGGAGGGCGCGGCGGTTGACACCGAGAAGAGCAAGACGGTGCGCGGCGATGCTAGGCGCCCTGCCAGAGGACTTGCTGATGTAGCTGGCGACAAAACCACGGCGAAGGAGGTATGGGACTCCCTCAATGTGCGCTTCGTCGGTGCTGATCATGTGCAGGCGGTGCAGCGTGCGATGCTGCGGGGCATGTTCGATCTCCCGCAGATCAACGATGGCGACGAGCTAGATGACTACGCCGAGAAGATCAGCGGCATGGCGGCGAGGTACGCGATGCTCGGGTCAACGCTCGATGACAGCGCCATGGTGAAAAGTTGCTTGACACCGTGCCGGACCGCCTGTACGTCGTGGTGGCCGGAATCGAGCAATTATGCGACATGGAGGAGATGGCGTGCGAGGAGGCGCTTTGACGACTCAAGGCATTCGAGGAGCAGACGCGGCAGCGCATGCAGGCCAGTGGCGAGCGTGCGGACGGACAGCTGATGATGACGGTGGCACAATGGGCGGCTCGGGAGCGACGGCAAGGCGGACGCGGCTTCGGCGACCACGACGACGACGGCGTGGCGCGGTGAGCACATCGTCGGGCAATGGAGGGAAGCGCCATGGACGCTGCTACAAATGTGGGGAGCACGGACACTTCCGGCACAAGTGCCCAGAGCAGCGAAAAGGACCGGCGGCGGAGCCGACTCTCCTGGCCAGCGCCAATGTCGACGACAATGGAATCCTCTAGGCCGTGGCTTAGGGGGTGTGTGTTGGAATAAGCCATGGCGTGTGGTGCGGTCGGGCCCATCGGGTGCGCGCAGGACGTGGGGGACGCACTAGTGCGATCGGGCTCGTCGGGCGCGTCGGGTGCGTGCGGGACGTGCGGGATGCAGCAGAAGCGTGGCGTGTGTGCGTAAGTATGCATGCTTGTGTAGTGTGTCTACTTGTAGCAGTTGCATGTGTATGTGGCGTGGTGGTCAGCCGCATGAGCTAGCTAGCTAGGTGGTCAGCGGGCTGTTGCGAGCAGCCACGGTGAGCGCATCGTGGGCTGCATGCGGAGTCCAGCCGCCCCAAGCGCGTAGGTGTGCATTGTTGGTTCAGGGCGTTGCATGCAGATCGTGGACGCGGCTGTGTAGGAGGGTGGGCAAGGCCCTTTTGTGTGAGTGCGCCTGGGTTACAAAATCCTTGTACTGCTGCTGGTTTGTTATGGCGAGTCGGTGTTAAGAAATACAGAGAAAAGGTTGTGGCTGTTTGTGCGGCCAAGCCACCAAATATCACGCCCTCTCCTTCTTCTACCTCTAGTCCCGAGTGAGAGAGAGAGCTGGTCTAGGGCTGCGCCAACAAAGGAGTGGGCGGTTGTGCTATTTTTTCGACCATCTACCTGGTGAAAGGAAGCAACTTCACATGCTACTAATTTTGTCAGCTACTCCAGCCATCTTCGGAAGTTCACCTAGACTTAATGTCATGGCAATGTGTAAACCTAAATATAGCAGGGTCTATTTTCCCAAGAGTCACTTTTCAGCGATGGAACGCCATGAGCCGCGTACCTTCTGAAACACTGACCATAAGATCTGTTGCTGCTACTAGCAGAGAGCTACAACAACAAGCATTTTGCGATCCAGCAACTGTGGAGACGAAGGAAACTGGCTAGAAGACATAATTTAGTGAGAAGGATTGGATTACCTACTAGTTTGGAATGTGCAGTCTGAGTGGCGTTTGTTGGCTTGCTGTCGAGTTCTTGGGGTGTAGGATCGAAAGTAGGTCTAGAGGGGGGTGCTTAGACTACTTGACCAAATAAAAATCTAGCCTTTTCCCAATTTTAAGTCTTGGCAGATTATAGCAACTTTGCACAACTCAAGCAATCAACCTACACATGCAATTCTAATAGTATAGCAGCGGAAAGTAAAACATTGCATATGAAGGTAAAGGGAATGGTTTGGAGAAGGCAAACGCAATGTAGACACGGAGATTTTTGGCGTGGTTCTGATAGGTGGTGCTATCGTACGTCCACGTTGATAGAGACTTCAACCTACGAAGGGTAACGGTTGCGCGAGTCCACGGAGGGCTCCACCCACGAACGGTCCATGAAGGAGCAACCTTGTCTATCCCACCATGGCCATCGCCCATGAAGGACTTCCCTCACTTGGGTAGATCTTCACGAAGTAGGCGATCTCCTTGCTCTTACAAACTCCTTGGTTCAACTCCACAATCTTGTCGGAGGCTCCCAAGTGACACCTAACCAATCTAGGAGAGACCACTCTCCAAAAGGTAATAGATGGTGAGTTGATGACGAGCTCCTTGCTCTTGAGCTTCAAATGATAGTCTCCCCAACACTCAACTCTCTCTCACAGATTTGGCTATGGTGAAAAGATGATTTGAGTGGAAAGCAACTTGGGGAAGCCTAGAGATCAAGATTCTTTTGGTTGGATTGGAATGTCTTCGTCCCAACACATGAGTAGGTGGTTCTCTCTCAGAAATTGAGTAGTGGAAGTGTAGGCACGTTCTGATGGCTCTCTCTTGAAAAGAGAAGGGGGTGGAGGGGTATATATAGCCTCCACACAAAATCTAACCGTTACACACATTTGAACCAACTCGGTCAGACCAAATAAGTGAACTCGGTGAGTCTGATTCAGTTCAAAATGTGAACGTTAGGATTTTTTGTGGGACTATCATGATCAACTCGGTGGGACTGATGCGCTAGGGTTAGGGCAAAACCTCATCTCGGTGTGACCGATTGCATGAACTTGGTGGGACCAATTTAAACAATGAGTAAACAGAGAGTTGGTCTGGCAAACTCGATGGGTCCGATCGCTCATTTCGGTATGACCGAAACGTTGCAAAAGAGAAATAGAGAGTTTACATTGCGAACTCGGTGGGACCGATTGCTCATTTCGGTGGGACTGAAACATTATAAAAGGAAACAGAGAGTTTGCAATCCCATCTCGGTGAGACCGAAATCCCTATTGGTGACATGGGACCGATTAGGATTTCGGGCTATGGCTATATCAAAAGAACTCGGTGGCGCCGGATGGATCAAATCGGTGGGGCCGAGTTTGACTTTAGGTTTATGACATATTTGGATTTCAGAAAGTGGTTGAGGGCTTTGGGGCATATCACTAAGCATTTTGAGCAAGTAGACCATTAAGCAAGACCTCACCCCCTTTTAATAGTATTGGCTTTTCCTATGGACTCAATGTGATCTTGGATCACTAAAATAGAAATGAAGAGTCTTGAGGTTTTGCCAATATTTGTCCTTAGCATTTTGAGGGGTCTACATCTCTAGTCCATGCCATGCCAATCATTGAACTTTCTGAAATATTCAACTTAAATGGATATTTGTTCAATGAGCTATATGTTTTTATGAATTACCAAAACCACCCGGGGATTAGTTGCACTTTCAATCTCCCCCTTTTTGGTAATTGATGACAACATATAGATCAAAGCTTCGACAAATGATAATATGAATGAAATACATCGTTGCTTTGAGAAGTATGTGATAAGCAAGAGCTCCCCTAAATTTTTGCATTATTTAAATTGTGCTTTTGAATGCAAATGCACAATCGATTAGGATCATGGGTTACTCTTCCATTTCACATACATAACATGCACTCATCACCAAGGCAAACATGATTGATCATACACATGTATTAAGATATCATCATTCAAGCACACATTGAAGCATAGTATGATCAATCACATGATCGTAAGAGTATCTCACACAAGCACAAATATTGTAGCAAGAAAACAATCAAACGACAAGTAGAAAGAGAGGCAAACAAAGTGAAAAACACACACTCTCTATCGAAGCCTATGATCTATACACTTTCTCCCCCTTTGGCAACAACTTACCAAAAAGCTTGAAAATGCATAGTGCTATGCGACACTCTAGGCATGATCTCTGGAGCTCGTGAAGTGGTCTTCTGGCTGGTGGCTCCGGTGTGCGTAGATGGTGTGGAGAGGATAGCATCTGCAAACGCTTTCGAGGATGTCTGAGGAACTGCAGGAGTTGCAACTGGAGGAACAATAGTGGCAGTTGCAAGCTCTGGAATCTCTGTCAACTGGCACAGCTATAGACCTATTTGCTCTTGGCACTCTCTGAAATGCATTTGTAGTTGGCATGTCACTCCTGTCCTCAAGGTCTTCCTATATCTTCTCAACTATGGTCTGGATCTCAGTTACCTTCACATCTAAATCATGAAGATTTGTCTCAAAGATCCTCTCAAGGCTCTCTTAATTTTGATTCAGGGTGGCTAGTCCTTTCTCTATTCTCACAGTTGTCTCAAGCAGATAGCTGAGCTGATCTTGCTTGGTCTTGAGATTCACAGCTGAGACATTTGGCACTTTTGAAGTCTTTGCTACCTTTGCTTTCTCTCGCTTCTCCTAAGCCTCTATAGAAGATGGATGTGATGCATCCATGACAACAACATTGTCCTCAAAGTCTGGCCTCGGCGGAAGGTGCTCTTTGTCTAGTAGATATGTCCCTGTTCCCATCTTGGAGTTGATGAGCATCTGAATGTGGGGGCATATCCACATGACCTCTTCTGATTTGCAGCAGTCCTCTTGATAGTTTCAACAATCAAGGTCATCACCTTGAACTTCTCTGGCACATCAAACATATGCAGCAGATTGATTGAATGACCATGGATCATCCTATGATCTCCTGATTTGGGCAACGGAGTGTGCCTCAGTATAGTGTTAATAGTGGTCAAACCTGACAACGGATAGTAAATTGACCAAAACTTGTGAGTCTCAGAGTCATCATCAGGAATTTCCTTGTACATATGTGCAATGGCCCTGGGCTTGGCCAAATCGATTTGTACACTTCGGTCAGACCGAGTAGTACATGTGCAATGGCCTGGGCCAAATCGGTGAGACCGAATACTCCAAATCAATCGGTCCGAGATGAGTTCGGCGGAAACCTAACCCTAAGTTTTTTCATCAAAACTAATCTAGAGGAAGTTTTGGTTGGATAGAATGATCTCAATCGTGGCTAGAAACATGGCATTAACCTTTGTGCAAGAGTCAGAGTTAAGGAATAGACAAAGGGATCGATTTCGTACCCTAACTTGGCGACAAACTCGCTACGGCAACAATGGCGGCGAAGATACCCGTTGATGGCGCTGGAGACTAGCCGCAGGAGGGCGCTGGCGACGATGGAGACGATCCAGAGACCAGGAGGGGAGGCAGAGCTGGGCAGGCGTGGTTGGAGGTTTGAAGTAAGTTCCAGAATTCAACCCGCGGATATATATACCCAGTCATTGTCCGTGTGTCCGACTGGAACGACTCAGTGGCACCGAGATGCAGAATCGCAAGTGGTTACCGCAACTCGGTGAGACCAAACTATTCTAATCGGTTGCACCGAGGTGAAAACTTAGATCAACTCAATGAGCTCGGTGAGACCGAAGGGAATGTATCGGTCAGACCTAGAACCATTGAGAGGTTTTGGAAGTTTAAGCCCTTGACAGATCGGTGGCTCCAAGTGCTCCTCGCCCAGAGGGTCCGAATTTGAGTTGGTCAAACTTTGTGATGTAGAATGAATAGAGTTTGAGGCGAGAAAAGCATAGATAGCTAGAGGGAGTACTTAGGCATTCTTGTCCATCCATTTGGCAAAAAGAAAAGCCAAACAATCAAAAAACACATGGATGTCCTCGAATGGGAAAAATATGCAACCAACATGCTCACACAATAAGATAGCAAATGAAATATGTGGCAAAGCATGCACAAACACTCTAGCATCTGTCAAGCAATTGGCGATGACTAGGTCATCTATATATGAGTATATTGACAGAGGAGTCAAATGAGAACATTTGATCGTAGGTCATACTCATCATTTAAGCACAAGAGGGTTACCACTTTTACATAAAGCATTGTTGTGTTCACACCACTAGAGTTTCTTTAGCTCAATTCTTAGAGCATAGCTCCCCCTAGATGTGATATCCCCCTAAGAGGGATCAACTAACCTTGGGTTTTGTCGATGATGACTTCATGTAGGTGTTGAATATGTAGATGCTCAATGATGATGTAGATCATTTGGAGCAATCCATTAGAGTGAGTTGCACTTTCAATACCTACATGGGTTAGTCCCACAAGGAACACACAAGGATATCCATAGACATCGTGTGAAATTCACATATAATGATGTCCACGAAAGCATTAGGTTACCTTGTACCTTGTCTTACCAACAAGAGGGTTTGTGACTTCTTGAACTAGTGCAAGATGTGAAAGTTGATTGTGTCGGCGTTCTTGGAACGGGGGTCCCCAGACTTGCCTGCCTGTGGCCCACGGCGTGGCTCTGCGAGCAGGCCCGTACGACCCATCTTCACCAACAAGCATTCGAGACCCTCGCGAGGCGGACGGCACAAGACCTCCTCGGGAGCGGCCTCACCAGGCTGGCTCGCGAGGGCCAGAGAGATCAAGGCAAGGTGAACCTCGTGAGGTTCCAATGATGCAATCCATGACGATCGAGACCAGGCGGGCGCCAGCGCGCACAGTGTCCTCGCTTCCTCTTTGGTGCTAGGGAGGCAAGCGCAGACGAGGAGTACCGAGGCATCAGGAAAGGTTTCCATATCGGTGCAACGAGACCAAGACCAGCAGGACAGCAGGACGGAGGTCATCGTGGAGCCCAAGCCGGCGTCACCACCAGAGCCTTTGGCAGGCGAAGACCACCTTTAGTCAGGATAGCTTGTACTTGCTGTCCCCTTTCAAATTGGCCGTTGTGGCATCCCTTCCCGCTCAATATTTGGGAAGGGGACCAGGGCCTCTATAAATAGGATTAGTCATCACCGTAGGAGGGACGGGTCTCCAACTCGTCTCGAACTCATTCAGTTCATCCTCACACCCACAAGCACAAGAACACCTCACCTCAGGAGGTTGTTCTTCCCCTTGTACTGTTCATCCTCAGCCCGAGAGGCAATCCACCACACCACACTGGAGTAGGGTATTACACCACAACGGTGGCCTGAACTAGTATAAATCTTGTGTCTCTTGTGTTGCGAGTTCGTCAAGCTAAGCTGAGAGATCCCGGTGAGGCTGAGGGCGTGGTCTGGCGGGGGGAATCTTCGTGCGCACACCAGTGTTTGAACCTCGAGGGTTTTGCCGGAACCCGAAATCCTATATTTGGCGCGCCAGGTAGGGGTGCGCCGAATCTCTCCTTCCGTTGATCGGCGTTCCGTCGCCTCGTCATCTCCATGGTGGACGCTCGCCGAGCTCGCGCAGAGCGTCGGGCCGCCCTCGCCGCCCGCGTTGCTCAGACGGCTCCTGTCGGTGGGCCACCCCGTCGTTCCCCGTCGCCAGCCGCGCCGCCACCAGCCCAACGGGGAACGAGCAGCAAGCATCCTCGCTGCACCCCTCGGTGCGGCGGGACGGCCGCACCGCCACTCCATCGCTAACCCCGGCCGGTTCGTCGTCCCACGCTCGTCGCGCTCCCATGGACGCGCAGGCCGCGCTGCTCATGGCACGCGAGCTCCTGCGCTACCGCCCCGTCGACGACCTCTACGAGGACTGGGTCGGCCGCATCGCCGAGCTTGTTAGCGCTGCAGGGGGCTCCCCTATGCCGTCCCTCTCGCTGCCTCGCCCTCCTCCAGCTACAGGTGACGTGGCTCATGGAGTGCCTCCACCACCTCTGCCCCAAGACGGCGTCCTGGCACCAAGACGCGCGGCCCCCCGGCGCGACCCACCATGTCCAGCGCCCGCGTGAGAAGGAAGAAGCTTCCAAGAAGTCCCACGGCCGTGGGAGAACGCTCCTGCACTCCCGGCACCGCTACGACAAGACCGTGCGCCGCTTGCGGTGCGCGGGCATCAAGGCCAGGCTCCACATCAGCAAAGGGTCCTGGTGGGCACCGCGGGCTACCGCGCCTTCACTCCTGAGCTACGTAGCATCGCATGGCCGGGCAAGTTCAAGCCAGACCTGCCTATGCGCTACGGCGGCACCCCCGACCCTGCGGAGTTCCTGTAGCTCTACGAGCTGAGCATCAAGGCGGCCAACGGCGACGAGAAAGTCATGGCGAACTGGTTCCCCATGGCTCTCAAGGATGGCGCACGCTCGTGGCTCCTGAACCTGCCTCCCGGCTCCATCTCCTCCTGGAACGAGATGTGCAACCGCTTCATCGCCGACTTCCAGGGCACTCGCAACCGCCCCCCGGCCGCGGGTGACATGCGCCGCGTCAAGCAACAGCCAGGGGAGACCCTCCAGAAGTACATCCAGCACTTCAACAACGTTCGCCTCAAGATCCCCAAGGTGACAGACGAGGCCATCATCTCGGTGTTCTCTGATGGCGTCCGCGACGTCAAGATGAAGGAGGAACTCGCCATCCATGAGGAGCTGTGCACGTCTCTGGAGCTGTTCACCCTGGCGACCAAGTGCACAAGAGTTGAGGAGGGACGCCTTTCCCTCCTCGAGCTCCCCGCTGCCGTCCCGGAGGAGAAGAAAGCCAAGGCCAAGGACGTGAAGCGCAAGGGAGTGGCTGTGCTTGTGGCAAAGCCGGACATGAAGCGCGGCAGGGACCAGCCTGAGTCATCCAAGAGCAGCCAACCGTTATGTGGCTTCCACAACGTGCACAACCACAACACCAACGATTGTCAAGAGCTCAGGGGAATTCACGACGGAGGCTTCGGTCGACGCCCCGAGCGCAACGACCGAGGCGACGGCCGAGGAGGAGGACACGACGGAGGACGCTGGGACGACCGTGGCCCATGCCAAGAGTGGCGCGACCGGCCACGTGAGGACCGCTGGCAAGATCAGCCTCTTGAGGGCGCCTGGAGGGATCAGCCTCGTGAGGATCGCCCTCAGAGCAACGCCGGTCTTCCTCCGCTGCCGCCACCACCAAGAAGGAACGACGACCACCATCAAGACGAGGGGGTTGGGGGCTTCCAGGAACCGCGTGCTATCGCCTGCATCTTGCGCGAGCTCAAGCCCCAGCCTCACAATGTATCTTCAAGTAGTTTGCTCGCGAGGTGAATGCAGTCCTCCCCAAGCTCGAGGCCACACGCCCGCTCAGGTGGTCCAAGTGCACTATTACCTTCAGCTCGGCAGACCAGCTCAAGTGCGCGGCCACCGCTGGTGCTCTCCCGATGCTCTGTTCACCCGTCATCAGCAACGTGCAAGTCACCACGACTCTCATCAATGGCGGCGCAGGGCTTAACGTCCTGTCCGTCGAGATGTTCGACAACCTTCAACTACCCTACGATCAGCTTCAGCCTACCAAGCCTTTCTCAGGAGTGACCGACGGCTCCACCACCCCGATAGGACAGGTCCGCCTCCCAGTCACCTTCGGACAGCGTGACAACTACCGCACCGAGCTCATCGACTTCGACGTCGCCCACATACGTCTGCCACACAATGCCATCCTCGGGTATCCAGCCCTGGCCATGTTCATGGCAGTGACCCACCACGGCTACAACGTCCTCAAGATGCCAGGAAGTGGCGGAATCATCACAGTCCTCTGCAAAGAAAGAGATGCAGTGTGCTCCCTCGAGCGTGCCTTCCAAGCTGCAGCAATCAAAGACCCCGACAACAAGGGCGAGTACCCTCCCGAGGCCATCCCCAAGAAGAAGAAGCAGCTGCTCCACACAGGGCCTCAGGGGAGCAGCGCCTCAAGCGGTGCCACGTCAGGATCGGCAACCGCACCTGGGGCGCCTCCCTCTATCGCATAGGAAGGCGCACCCAGCGCCCTCCTCGGGCAGGGCTCGGGGGCTCCCTTCTAGAGGGCCTCAGAACTTGCCAACATTACGAGGGAGGCGCTCGGGCACCATTTGGAGGCGTGCTTCACGGCACGTTTCCCTCAGGAGGACACAGGGCGAGGAGCGGCCAGCGCTCAGGAGTTCATCACAAAGACCACTAAGGAACTGCAGGATGCAAGGGCCATGCGCGGCGATCGCCGCTCACCTGGCGCAGCCCCCCATCCAGGCGAGGATGCTGGGCTGCGCGTCTGCATCGATGTCCCAGGGCTCAATAGGGCCGCGTCTCAGAAGCTCTTCTGGCCTTCGCGCGTGGGATGCTGCGAGGGCCCACCACACAGCTGCGTTCGCATGCCATTCGGTCTGCCGAGCATGGCATCCGCCTACCAGCGCAACTTGCGGCGCGTCGTGGTGGCTCAGGAGGCCAGGCACCATGCAGTCCTGGTGGAGATGGTGACGGTCCTCAAGGAACCGCCTGGACCCCCAGAGCCCCCGAGGCTCAGGGCCCCGGCGGCTCGTGAGGAGCAACCCATTCGCCGTGCACCTTCAGCTGCCCTAACACCCCTTCTGCAACGGAACCAGGTGACATTTTCCAAGTTTATTTAGCTGGGAGCGCCCTCAGGGCTGCATCATTCCCAGGCCACATGGGTCCGTCCCTGCGGCATGTATCCCTTTTTATGTCTTTAGCATACCTTGCTGGGGGCACCCCTCGGGCTGCATCATCCCCAAGCCGCTCGGGCCTGACCCAGTGGCATATATCTCCCCTGCGTTTACTTGAGCTAGTTTGCTTTCCATGCTTAATCTATCTATGACTATCACCTGCTTGATTGTCACCTACCACGGGAGCTGCACACGCTGGCACAGCGCTTGTGCTTGGGTCCGTCCCTGCAACATCGACAAATCTGAGCGGTCGAGCTCTGGCTGCGGCACGACCCGCGCGCGCGACCTCACCAGACAATCAGTGCCTTCATTCTCTTGCGGAGCGACCAGTGGCCGGCCGGCGATTATAATTGCAATCTGCGCCCTTCCTCGTGCTGACTTGCAGGAACCTCCTGAGGACCACGGCAAGCGGCACCGCGGGCTCCCTCTTCTCCCATGTAATCTGCTTGCGCATTAAAAGGGGGCTCCTGAGCATCGCGACTCAGGAGCTCTTACTGGCTCTCCAGCCCTCACCCCCTGGCCTTGACCACGGCATCGCGACCTGGCATACCAGCGGCGGCTGAGCTCGCTCGAGGGCCGGGACTTGAGGACGTAGAGCATGAAGGAGAGCGTGGGGAAGAGGAGGAGACTTGTACGGGCATGTCCTGGCTATGCTACGACCGCCTACGCACGAGTCTAGCGCCTCGCGAAGGACCGACCCTGGATTGCCAAGATAAGTTTCATGCTCGGGTCAACCAATCGCTACGGCATAGAGTTCTCATTTATGTTGCCGCGCTACGGCAACGTAGTCTCCCTTTCCTACCTCTCGGTGGTCGCTTGCACACTAAAGGGGACCTCATGAGCATCGCGTCTCAGTGGCTCTTACTGGACCTCGGGCCGCTCACCTCCTGGCCTTGACCACGGCAACCCGACCTGGCATACCAGCGATGGTTGCAGCCTGCCCGGGGACCGGGACCTGTCAGCGTAGAGCACCAAGCCGTCACGAGGTTGGAAATGGGAAACCGAGCCGGAACGGGACACACACGCGCACAATTTCATAATAAGGATAATATCAACAAAGGACATTGCGGACCCTTTACACGCCCCCGCGGGGTACTTCTCGATTCCTCGCAGGGAACAAAAGGAAAGAACTTCTAGGAGCCCTATCTATACGCGCCCCAGTGGATGACGCCATCATCAACAGTGGGCCATGGGAGGTGGGCGACGGCCGGACGCTACAGCCTTGCTCCGGGCGCGGCGAGAGCTTGGGGGCACGTAGCTGTCTTCGCTCGTCTCCGGAGTCTCGTAGAGCTCGGGAGAATCGCGGGACTCCCAAGCGTCGCTGCTGCTACCAGAGGATCCGTTGGCGACGCGGACAGCAGGCCCTGCCCTTGCTGCGATGCCGTCCTGGCGGCCCCTTCCGGAGCAGCACTCCAGGCAGCGGCCTTACGCGTCGAAGACCTTGAAGGACAGCGTGGAGGCGCCGTCGTACTCGAAGTGGATCGCGAGGGCGCCTTCCGTGTGGCACACTTGAGCGATCTCACCCCAGCCTCGGGTCATGAAGATCTTGCCTGAGGAGATGGCTTCAACTTCCGCTCTAGTCATCGGCGCGTCGCAGTCGGCGTGCTGCAGCCAAAGCTTGAGGGCCCCCCTCGGCGGCATCTAGGCAGAGAAGAAGGAAGGGAAGCGGATGCAAGTCCGCAGAGGCATCGCTGCCCACAGCACAAGTTCGCGCGAGGAGCCCGCGGCGTGTACTCTGGGGGCGATGACGCGCGCCACCGTGGTGTAGCAACCATGGCCGCGGCGCACGCGGCGCCTCTCGCCGCATCTTCCTCCCGAGCCCTCGGCTTGGGCGTACAACGGTAACGAATACCCAGGAGGAGGCCGCTCGCACCAAGGCCTTGTCGCCTCCTTCATCACCACCACGTCACGGAAGTGGACCGGCCTTTTCTTCAGCGGAAGTGGCCCTGGCTCATCGCGGGGAGTCTTTCCCTTCTCCGCAGCGGAAAACCTTCGGATGGGCGTGTGTGGACCCCGACTCATAAGTCGTGATCACCGAATGCACGTGTACAGTGATCCCAGAGATCAATGCTCACTGAACACACAGAAGCTGAATAACAAGAGTCTTACATCCATACATACCGTCTTACACAAATTATGACCATTATGGTCAAGTCTTACATAGATAAAGCCACAAGGGCTGAATACCAAATAAACTTAAGCAGCGGAAATCTTTGTCGATATGTAGAACCCATGCCATCTGCCTTAACCCTACAGGCATTCTGACTGGGAAACATCCTAGTTCGCATGTTCATCTCCAAAGAACTCTTCTTCGAACTCCTATTCTTCCATGCCTGGCCAATTAAATAACCAGTGGCAAGCCAATGAGTACTTTGAATGTACTCGCAAGCAACCCATGATTGGAACAGGGCACAATAATGCAATGATATAGGTAAATTTTTGTAGAAAGCTAATTTTGTTGTGCTATGACATGTTCAATAACTGGTAAATCATGCCTCGTATGAATTCAAGTAACTATAGGGACTGGTTACAAATATCAACATAAAGGGAGTGGGCTCCAACCCAACTCCATCATGTCAAGTCCTTTGACTTGACCCAAGTAGTTCTTCCCACACACACACACTGGTTTGTAAACAAGTGGACGTATCCCAAGAGCAGTTACCCAACTTTCCTTGACCGTGGACACGGCTATTCGAATAGTTTTACAGTCTGGAGAGGTTGCACACTTTACCCACAAGATCCGGGGAACTTCCATGTCATCCACGACCCGCGGTACCTCATGTACCTGGGGTAAGCACCCGATCACTATCTTTCCCTAGACGACACTAACATAGAGTCCACTCGATTGGTAGTAACCCCCATGCCCAACATTTCACATCTTAAAATTGTGGAGCCTCGCTCCCATATTCATCTCATACCACAAGCACAGGGTACCAACGGTGTGTCCGGTACCCTATGAAAACAGTCATGGCCGCCCTACCTGGCACGACCCCGTCCCGAGAGAGCGCAACAATGACTCTCCCGTCACTAGTAATGCAGGCTCCAAGCTAGTATCGGCCTAGGTAATCAATAATGCCCTTTCCCATATAAGGATAGAGTGGTTGCGCATGTAAGGTTGGAATAACGGTCGCAACTTAAACCAATCCGTTTTGAAAACAACACACACACTTGCCTCGGTACACCACTTCATCATCAAGTGGTTACCCAACTTATTATCTCCCTCGGGCATAAGTGGCACCCGATGGGGTTTTCGAAAAGTTTTTGAAAACAATCTTGCTTCCATCACCATGCATATACCCAACACATTTGCGTAGCAGCTACTTAGCATCCTAACTACACCCACTCGCATAACCCTCATAGAAAGCTAGGGTCATGCATCATGCAAGTGTCAACGAGAAAAGCAGCGGAGGCAAACCACCTCAAGTGGTCACCACATTATCATGACTTCGATGCAAGCAATAAAAGTGCCATATGACATGCATAAAAAGGGTTTCTTAGACATGGTCAAAGGGTTGCTTGCCTGGCTCAGCAAAGTCTTCTGGGTCTTCAAAGTCTTCTGGTCCAACTCCTTCGTCAGCAACGCAATCTATCGTCGTAAAATAATAACGAGAAAAATAAGGCAATAATAAAACAGAAAAAACAAAGTCCTCAGAAAAATGTCAACTCATTTTTTTTAAATACTAGGATGAAAACTAAGAAGGGGAAAATTCCTAGTTTTGGATTTGGAGTAGCAGAATAGAATAAATGGATTTTCAGAGGGGGTTTAATTATATTCAATTTTGAATTTGAATATGAACAGTACATAAAAGTTGGTTGGACATGAATGAAAGTTACACCATTAAATAGGTGGGATTTTTACAAGAATTTAGGAACTGGAATTATTGCATTTGGATTAATATTTAGTCCTGAGGAATTATTGCAAGTTTCTAGAAAAAGAAAAAGGAGAAGCAACACTGTGCAACTGGGCCAGAAGGACCATAGTGCAGCAGGCCCAGAGAGGATCCAGCTCACGCGAGGTTGCCACGTCAAAGGCGTAAATGCAAAATACGCCTTCAGCCGACGGGCGAACCGGTACGCGCGCGCGTGCGTTTTAAACCTGATGGGTGGGGCCCACCCGTCAGAGTGTGAGGCTGATCGACGGGCCCCACGGCCGTCGTCTTCAACCTCGGGCCAGAGAGGGAGGCAAGCTCACCAGCGTCGCTGTGGTCGACGGCGAGGCGATCCGAGGGCACCGGCGTGCTCAGGGCGGAGTCGCGCGTTCGGGTGGAGGTGGAGGCGGTCGCCGAAGTGTAGTGGTTCGCCGGCGATGAGGAAACCGGCGGAAGAGCTTCGGGAGGCGACGGCTCCAGCCGTTTCCGGCTGCAAAAGAAGCGGGGCGGAAAGGGGAAATGATCAGTGAGCCGCGGAGGTTCCATATCGAGGAAGAGGAGTGGCGGAGAGGGCCTGTACCCTGAGATCGACGTCGACCCAAGGCGGCGGAGCTCGAGCTCAATGTCAAGCTCGGGTGGTCCTGCAGAGGAGTGGGTGGTTCAGGGGGGTGTTTTGGAGCTGCAGAGGTCGAGTGGTGAGGAGAGGAGGGCTCGGGGAGGTCTTATATAGCCGGGCCAGGGCTTGCCATGGACCCATGCGCCGGCGAGGTCGTTTCCGTTGCCCTGGGTCACGGGGGCACGCGTGGGCGTGTCTGGGGTGCTCGTGGGGTTGGTCTAGGGCGATGGAAGAGAAGAGAGGGAAAGCAGGGGGCCAGGGCACCGCGCGTGTGAGCGCGCTCACTGGTGCGCTCGGCGGCCAGCGCGCGTGCGAGCTGGGGCGAGAGGAGGGAGAGGGAGGAGGGCGACAGAGGCGTGGCGTGACGCAGACGTCGAGGCGCATCGTCGAGCGCGCTGGGGAGGCCCGAGGTGGCCGGAGGTGGTTGGCAGGGGGCGGCTACAGTGCCTGGCCGCACTGTTGCGCGCTCCAGAGCGCCCAAATGGCTTGGCATGCCATTTTCTAAGCAGTGTGGGCGCCCCAAGCATTTCTAGCAGGTCTAGGAGGGAGTAAAGAAAAGGATCTTGGCCTTGGATGCTTTGGGTGGCCAATGGGTGAAGAGAGAGGAAGGAGAAGAGTGGAATTGGGGTTGTCCAGAATAAAAAATTGGTGGTTTCATCCCCTCAATCATTGAGCAATGGCCAAGGGAAAGTTACTGGGGGTAGAAGAGGGTCAGGAACAGCTGTTGTACAAAATTGAGCCCATGGAGATTAGTGGAAGAGGTCAAAATGGCATTTTGGTAAAGTGTCACAAGGTGTTTGACAATGGTTTGGGCAAGTAGATGATTTCCATTTGTCATGAGACTCCACGGGGTGAAATGACACATAAAATTAGGGCCTTCCACCAATTTGGAGCTTATTTGGGCAAAATTGCCAATGCAACCTTTGTAAACCCTAGAAATTAGTAGAAATGAACTTGTGTAGATCCAGTTGAGCAATTCACTTTCCCTTGATGCACCACTTGGTGTAGTGGCCTCATTTGGTCATGTGATCATGCTCACAAAAGTTGGGGTCAAGGAGAGAAAGTTGGTAGTACAAAGTTGTTCAAACTTGATTCTGGTCAGAGAGGGTTTTGGGGAATTTTGGTGAACCAAAATGACCTTGATTGATATGAGGCTTTGCAAGGTGATCACAATATGCATTTGTGACTTGCTGGATTTTCCTTGGATTTTTATGAAAATATTTCCTGTAGAAATATTTCAAATCCTTGAAATGGGCAGAAATGGTTTGGGAGGTTTTGTCCAATATTTTGAAGATGACCATGTGTTGAAACTCTTGTATATGGAAAATATATGTCCACTGAGTTTCCCTGATTTTTGTCAAATATTTTTGAAATAGTAAAATAATTTTCCCTATTAAAGTCCATTTCTGGCCTTAAGAAAAAGCTTTTAAATAAAATAGGAAAATAACTTTTAAAATTATATTTTTGTGGTTTATGGGAGTCCTATATCTAATAGGATTCAAATATACCTTTTGAAAGATTTTTCACACCCCAAGTCAAGTACTTGCAGTGCAAACCTCAATTCAGGGGTTTTTGGAAAACTAATTTTAGAAAATACTTTTTGGTCAAATTATTTTTTTGTAAGAAAATACTATATTGCTCTATACACATCGCATGATCATTGGGCAGAAGTTTGGGGCAAGGAGATGAGTTATAGAAGGTGGAGTTGTGTTGACTTTAAAGAGCACTTGAAAAACACAGAGAGAAAACCAACTCCAAATAAAAGCCAAATAATGCAAAAGTTTTTTGTCAAACCACACTTTATCTTGATTTATTAGCTTAAGTGTTGTGGTATGAAAAATCAGGGTGTGACAGACCTACCCCCCTTACAAGAATCTCGTCCCCGAGATTCCCAAACTAGACGCGGAAAGGAATACGAAAACTTTGATGTGGGGCAGTCTTCACGTCCTCATACTGCTTCTGCATCCGTGTGGTGCTCCATTGAACCCTTGGGGTGCTTGAGGGTGTGGCTTTGTGTATGACATTCTGCTTGATCCAGATTGCAATTGGGGTCTCTCGCGTAGGTCATATTGGGCTGGAGGTTGATGGCTCGGTGATTGATGTCCTTGTAGAGACCGGTCTAGTTAGGAAGTTGGAAACAATTTCGGAGTGGTGTCGTGTGGAAAAATGTTGTGCACAGTTGGTGACTCAGGTGGTAACTCTAGATGGTAGCCGTCTATTCTTCTTCTTGTAGTGATCTTGGAGAGGGGCGATAAATCTTGGTGTAAGCTTCCCTTTGGCATGGAAATGCTTGGTTCCTTTGAGAGAAGTGGCTTGCAGATACGCCTGGTCTTCGACGAGAAAGTTCACTCCTTGACGATGGTGGTTGGCATAGTTCTTCCTGCTTGGCATTGCGGTCTTCAAATGTTTCTTAACCAGCTGAACGATTCTTCTTCCATCTTCAGTTAGACAAGTAGGTCACCAAGTAAAAGTGACAACCAACATGACCAAGTGCTCCATGAAGTTTCTGTTCATGGGGTACATACGGTAGGCTGGGGCATTGGTGGTGGTAACGGTTGAGTGTGGGCCAAGGTGTTCTCGATCTAGAGTCAAGACCCCAAGGTCATGATCCAACCGGGTTGTGGCTTGGTAGGGCTTAAGGGTTTCAAGGATCCTAGTGTGCAGGTGAACGTTTATTATCTTATTTCAAGCACAATTTCTGAGATGCCAGTTGTTCTATCTAGTCCTTTAAACAAATCACATCATATCACCGATAGCATCATTTCGTATAGGTCAACTCCAATCATCACTCATGTGATTCATATCCTCATGACTCTCGAGAGGAGGTCTAACAAAATCATATATGTCTACAATCCCCAAACTCATATGTATGTCTACCCCTAAAAATCCATGGGTAGAACATACAAGCTGCTAAGCTTGAACATGACAATCCAAGTGCTCAGCCTATTCTTCCAAGGTCTAAGATAAAGCATCTCTATCCTAAGGAAACACGTCGTAAGCCACTCCAAGATCTTGTTTCCTTCCTATGAATCAACTCCAACAACCCATTAACTACACCAATCACTACATGATCTAGTAGTTCTACAAATCCAATCTCTATGGTGTTCCACAAGATCTTCTTATACCCTATAATCCACAAATACTGGAAAGGGCTACCTTACTATAGTGAGTCCACCAATTTCCATTATCATGGTCAAGTAAACTCCAAGGTCAAGCTTATGTAGAACCCTAAATCAACTCCGACAATTAATCCAATCTCCTAGTTCATCGTCCACCGAGGAACATGGTATCATGATCGGGATCATCATTCTAAATCCAATTTACTCCGAACATGTAGACTTACTCACCACCTATACTCCACTAGGATCACCTATTTAAATCCAAATCTCGTGTCCAACGAGAATTCCAACATGTTTCCCTCAAGTTATTTATGTAATATCAACTGTCTCCTATCAATATCATCTGATCAAGTCAAATCCTTGCACCTCCAAGAATCTCAGCTTGCGATCATAATTGTCCTACTAAATCCAATTTACTCAGGGGTAATGAAAGCTACGCCACTCTATTAACATGATCCCACCAAGTTCAACATGAAAGCCTTATAATCCACCAAAGAGTCTCAGATAGTTCCTCAAGGTCACTGTTATAAACTCATCAAGTCATTTGTCCCCTATTCCTATATCCTCAAATTGGTCCTCCCTATGGCATCGTATGTTCTGGTGCTATCTTAGGATAATAATGTGCTCGTTCACTATGCCCATTAGTTCCATAATGAACCGAGTGATAAGCAAGGCTTACTGCAGCTTAACTTGTTCTCTTGTGATTCCGTAGGTTAAGCTCATGGTTAAGGTTTCGAGCTGGGGTATCTAGTGAAGTATTGTAGGGTCTAGGGATAGGATTCTAGTCTTGAGGTGTAAACACAGCTCTACCGGGTTCCACTTGGTCGAGGAGGCTGTAGAAAAATTCTTCAGTGCTTGTTGGTCGCCGAGGTAGAATCCTTGGTGTATCTTGTCTTGCTGGCCTTCAGTTGGGGAGAGAGATGAGAGGGAAAAGTAGCATAGAGGAGGGGAATGCCTAAAGGTGGTTCTATAGTGCAAGTGCAAGCAAACAAGTGCCGTGAAGGCCACACACATTCATTAAGATAAGATAGGTGATATAGTGGCGTACATGCTGCCTAGGGAAAAAGTGCGACCTATATCAAAACACAAAATAAAAACAAGCAACACAGAATGTGGTTCCATTCGAACCATCACACGGACTCGACTATGCATATGGGGGTACACGACTCGTCCTACCCTAGGGGTTCTCGGACTCGGTAGTCATGCTTGCTCGGAGAGAAGGCAGTTCAGTATTCCATTTCTGGGTTCCCCTTGTGGTGCCAATGGGTATGCGACAGTCGGCCGCCTGTTGGGACACATCCTTTTAATGTGCCCAAGTTCACCACACCCGTGACAAGTGATGGAAGCAAAAAGGTTGTTATTCAGTCTTGGGTTATGTCGTCTGTGGCCTGACGACGATCTTCTACGAGGTGGATATGGAAATTCATTCCTATGCCTCCTGTGAGGGGTTTGGTTGCGGGTTTTCTGAAGTTCCTCGATTTGGTGCTCCTGATTGGCAATGTGGGCTTGTAAGGCAGTGATTTTATGTCCTCGCTCGGCCACCTTCTTCTTCTCGAGGCAGTGGAGGTGCAGAAGTGAAGGGAGGTCTTGGCGAGCCTTAAGGAATGCTTCGGTAAGGTGACGTAGAAGGTAGTCTCTTGCGTTGATGTAGCGGATCTGGTACTTGAGGGTTGGATCCTCATCTTCTGGGGAAATCATCACTTGAGTTGGGGCTCCAAATCCGTTCTTGCCAGGTAGGTAGCAGGTGGCGTGTTCTTCTTTCATTTTTGGAAGGAGGTCTTGAAGACGGAGGAGCGCTTCATATGCCACTTGCTGAATGGCCAGGTCTCTTGTTGGCATGGGTGGTCCAATGAAGAACCAACCCTGGGGTGAGGTCTTGGCAGGCACGAAAACATTGGCGTAGAACTCCTTCTCGAGCACATCATTTTCTAGTTCATGCAGGGTGTATATGGGCAGCAAGGGATAGTGGCATTGTTGGAGGCAGTGTTTTAGGAGTGATGGAAATCCTGTCATAAGGAGTCTCAAGGGGGCGACGACCATCTACAAAAGCTGAAAAGGAGAGGTCAATAAGGAAAAATATCCCTTAGGTTTGGGAAATCTCAGAAAAGAAGAGGAGTATAGAGGGTTTTGCAAAACGGGTTTTGTCCTATCTAACGCCCATGCTAACTAAGGCTTCCTACAGTCAGGATGGCTCTGATACCAGCTCTGTGGGGACCCCGACTCATAAGTCGTGATCACCGAATGCACGTGTACAGTGATCCGAGAGATCAATGCTCACTGAACACACAGAAGCTGAATAACAAGAGTCTTACATCCATACATACCGTCTTACACAAATTATGACCATTATGGTCAAGTCTTACATAGATAAAGCCACAAGGGCTGAATACCAAATAAACTTAAGCAGCGGAAATCTTCATCGATAAGTAGAACCCATGCCATCTGCCTTAACCCTACAGGCATTCTGACTGGGAAACGTCCTAGTTCGCATGTTCGTCTCCAAAGAACTCTTCTTCGAACTCCTGTTCTTCCATGCCTGGCCAATTAAATAACCAGTGGCAAGCCAATGAGTACATTGAATGTACTCGCAAGCAACCCATGATTGGTACAGGGCACAATAATGCAATGATATAGGTAATTTTTTGCAGAAAGCTAATTTTGTTGTGCTATGACATGTTCAATAACTGGTAAATCATGCCTCGTATGAATTCAAGTAACCATAGGGACTGGTTACAAATATCAACATAAAGGGAGAGGGCTCCAACCCAACTCCATCATGTCTAGTCCTTTGACTTGACCCAAGTAGTTCTTCCCACACACACTGGTTTGTAAACAAGTGGACGTAGCCCAAGAGTGGTCACCCAACTTTCCTTGACCGTGGACACACCTATTCGAATAGTTTTACACTCTGCAGAGGTTGCACACTTTACCCACAAGATCCCGGGAACTTCCGTGTCATCCACGACCCGCGGTACCTCAAGTACCTGGGGTAAGCACCCGATCACTATCTTTCCCTAGACGACACTAACATAGAGTCCACTCGATTGGTAGAACCCCCGTGCCCAACATTTCACATCGTAAAATTGTGGAGCCTTGCTCCCATATTCATCTCATACCACAAGCACGGGGTACCAACGGTGTGTCCGGTGCCGTGTGAAAATAGTCATGGCCGCCATACCTGGCACCACCCCGTCCCGAGGGAGGCAACAACGACTCTCCGTCACTAGTAATACGGGCTCCAAGCTAGAATCGGCCTAGGTAATCAATAATGCCCTTTCCCATATAAGGGTAGAGTGGTTGCACATGTAAGGTTGGAATAACGGTCGCAACTTAAACCAATCCATTTTGAAAACAACACACACACTTGCCTCGGTACACCACTTCGTCATCAAGTGGTTACCCAACTCATTATCTCCCTCAGGCATAAGTGGCACCCGATGGGGTTTTCGAAAACTTTTTGAAAACAATCTTGCTTCCATCACCATGCATATACCCAACCCATTTGCGTAGCAGCTACTTAGCATCCTAACTACACCCACTCGCATAACCCTCATAGAAAGGTAGGGTCATGCATCATGCAAGTGTCAACGAGAAAAGCAGCGGAGGCAAAGCACCTCAAGTGTTCACCACATTATCATGACTTCAATGCAAGCAATAAAAGTGCCATATGACATGCATAAAAAGGGTTTCTTAGACATGGTCAAAGGGCTGCTTTCCTGGCTCAGCATAGTCTTCTTGGTCTTCAAAGTCTTCTGGGTCTTCAGAGTCTTCTGGTCCAACTCCTTCGTTAGCAACGCAATCTATCGTCGCAAAATAATAATGAGAAAAATAAGGCAATAATAAAACAGAAAAACCAAAGTGCTCAGAAAAATGTCAACTCATTTTTTAAAATACTAGGGTGAAAACTAAGAAGGGGAAAATTCCTAGTTTTGGATTTGGAGTAGCAGAATAGAATAAATGGATTTTCAGAGGGGTTTAATTATATTCAATTTTATATTTGAATATGAACTGTACATAAAAGTTGGTTGGACATGAATGAAAGTTACACCATTAAATAGGTGGGGTTTTTACAAGAATTTAGGAACTGGAATTATTGCATTTGGATTAATATTTAGTCCTGAGGAATTTCTGCAAATTTATAGAAAAACAAATCAGAGAAGCAGCACTGTGCAACTGGGCCAGAAGGACCACAATGCAGCAGGCCCAGAGAGGATCCAGCCCGCGCGAGGCTGCCATGTCGAAGGCGTAAAGCAAAATACGCCTTCAGCCGACGGGCGAACCGGTACGCGTGCACGTGCGTTTTAATCCTGACAGGTGGGGCCCACCCATCAGAGTGTGAGGCTGACCGACGGGCCCCATGGCCGTCGTCTTCAACCTCGGGCCAGAGAGGGAGGCGAGCTCACCAGCGTCGCTGTGGTCGACGGCGAGGCGATCCGAGGGCACCGGCGTGCTCAGGGCGGGGTCGCCGTTCGGGTGGAGGTGGAGGCGGTCGCCGAAGTGTAGGGGTTCGCCGGCGACGAGGAAACCGGCGGAAGAGCTTCGGGAGGCGGCGGTTCCGGCCGTTTCCGGCTGCAAAAGAAGCGGGGAGGAAAGGGGAAATGACCAGTGAGCCGCGGTGGTTCCAGATCGAGGAAGAGGAGCGGCGAAGAGGGCCTGTACCCTGAGATCAACGTCGACCCGAGGCGGCGGAGCTCGAGCTCAATCTCGAGCTCGGGTGCTCCTGGAGAGGAGTGGGTGGTTCAGGGGGGTGTTTTGGAGCTGCAGAGGTCGAGTGGTGAGGAGAGGAGGGCTCGGGGAGGTCTTATATAGCCGGGCCAGGGCTTGCCGTGGACCCATGCGCCGGCGAGGTCATTGCCGTTTTTGTGGGTCACGGGGGCGCGCTTGGGCGTGTTTGGGGTGCTCATGGGGTTGGTCTAGGGCTAGGGTAGAGAAGAGAGGGAAAGCATGGGGCCAGGGCACAGCGCGTGTGAGCGCGCTCACTGGTGCGCTCGGGCGGCCGGCGCGCGTGCGAGCTAGGGCGAGAGGAGGGAGAGGGAGGAGGGGGACAGAGGCGTGGCGTGACGCAGACGTCGAGGCGCATCGTCGGGCGTGCTGGGGAGGCCCAAGGTGGCCGGAGGTGGTTGGCAGGGGGCGGCTACAGTGCCTGGCCGCACTGTAGCGTGCTCCAGAGCGCCCAAATGGCTTGGCATGCCATTTTCTAAGCAGTGTGGGCGCCCCAAGCATGTCTAGCAGGTCTAGGAGGGAGTAAAGAAAAGGATCTTGGCCTTGGATGCTTTGGGTGGCCAGTGGGTGAAGAGAGAGGAAGGAGAAGAGTTGAATTGGGGCTGTCCAGAATAGAAATTGGTGGTTTCATCCCCTCAATCATTGAGCAATGGCCAGGGGAAAGTTACTGGGGCTAGAAGTGTTGGGGAACGTAGTAATTTCAAAAAAATTCCTACGCACACGCAAGATCATGGTGATGCATAGCAACGAGAGGGGAGAGTGTTGTCCACGTACCCTCGTAGACCGACAGCGGAAGCGTTAACACAACGCGGTAGATGTAGTTGTACGTCTTCACGATCCGACCGATCAAGTACCGAACGTACGGCACCTCCGAGTTCTACACACGTTCAGCTCGATTACGTCCCTCGAACTCCGATCCAGCCGAGTGTTGAGGGAGAGTTTCGTTAGCACGACGGCATGGTGACGATGATGATGTTCCACCAACGCAGGGCTTCGCCTAAGCTCCGTAACGGTATTATCGAGGTGTAATATGGTGGAGGGGGGCACCGCACACGGCTAAGAGATCTCAAGGATCAATTGTTGTGTCTCTGGGGTGCCCCCCTGCCCCCGTATATAAAGGAGCAAGGGAGGAGGAGGCCGGCCCTAGGAGGGGGCGCACCAAGTGTGGAGTCCTACTAGGACTCCCTAGTCCTAGTAGGATTCCACCTCCCATATGGAATAGGAAAAGAGGAAGGGAAAAAGAGAAGGAAGGAAGGGGGCGCCCCCCTTCCCTAGTCCAATTCGGACCAGACCAAGGGGAGGGGTGCGGCCACCCTTGAGGCCCTTTTCTTTCTTTCCCGTATGGCCCAATAAGACCCAATACGTATTCCCGTAACTCTCCGGTACTCCGTAAAATACCCGAATCACTCGGAACCTTTCCGAAGTCCGAATATAGTCGTCCAATATATCGATCTTTACGTCTCGACCATTTCGAGACTCCTCGTCATGTCCCCGATCTCATCCGGGACTCCGAACTCCTTCGGTACATCAAAACTCAATAAAACTGTCATCGTAACGTTAAGCGTGCGGACCCTACGGGTTCGAGAACTATGTAGACATGACCGAGACACGTCTCCGGTCAATAACCAATAGCTGGACCTGGATGCCCATATTGGCTCCCACATATTCTACGAAGATCTTTATCGGTCAGACCGCATAACAACATACGTTGTTCCCTTTGTCACCGGTATGTTACTTGCCCGAGATTTGATCGTCGGTATCTCGATACCTAGTTCAATCTCGTTACCGGCAAGTCTCTTTACTCGTTCCGTAACACATCATCCCGCAACTAACTCATTAGTCACAATGCTTGCAAGGCTTATAGTGATGTGCATTACCGAGTGGGCCCAGAGATACCTCTCCGACAATTGGAGTGACAAATCCTAATCTCGAAATACGCCAACCCAACAAGTACCTTTGGAGACACCTGTAGAGCACCTTTATAATCACCCATTTACGTTGTGACGTTTGGTAGCACACAAAGTGTTCCTCCGGTAAACGGGAGTTGCATAATCTCATAGTCATAGGAACATGTATAAGTCATGAAGAAAGCAATAGCAACATACTAAACGATCGAGTGCTAAGCTAACGGAATGGGTCAAGTCAATCACGTCATTCTCCTAATGAGGTGATCTCGTTAATCAAATGACAACTTATGTCTATGGCTAGGAAACATAACCATCTTTGATTAACGAGCTAGTCAAGTAGAGGCATACTAGTGACACTCTGTTTGTCTATATATTCACACATGTATTATGTTTCCGGTTAATACAATTCTAGCATGAATAATAAACATTTATCATGATATAAGGAAATAAATAATAACTTTATTATTGCCTCTAGGGCATATTTCCTTCAGTCTCCCACTTGCACTAGAGTCAATAATCTAGTTCACATCGCCATGTGATTTAACATCAATAGTTCACATCACCATGTGATTAACACCCATAGTTCACATCGTCATGTGACCATCACCCAAAGGGTTTACTAGAGTCAGTAATCTAGTTCACATCGCTATGTGATTAACACCCAAAGAGTACTAAGGTGTGATCATGTTTTGCTTGTGAGATAATTTTAGTCAACGGGTCTGTCACATTCAGATCCGTAAGTATTTTGCAAATTTCTATGTCTACAATGCTCTGCACGGAGCTACTCTAGCTAATTGCTCCCACTTTCAATATGTATCTAGACCGAGACTTAGAGTCATCTAGATTTAGTGTCAAAACTTGCATCGACGTAACCCTTTACGACGAACCTTTTGTCACTTCCATAATCGAGAAACATATCCTTATTCCACTAAGGATAATTTTGACCGCTGTCCAGTGATCTACTCCTAGATCACTATTGTACTCCCTTGCCAAAATCAGTGTAGGGTATACAATAGATCTGGTACACAGCATGGCATACTTTATAGAACCTATGGCCAAGGCATAGGGAATGACTTTCATTCTCTTTCTATCTTCTGCCGTGGTCGGGCTTTGAGTCTTTACTCAATTTCACACCTTGTAACACAGGCAAGAACTCTTTCTTTGACTGTTCTATTTTGAACTACTTCAAAATCATGTTAAGGTATGTACTCATTGAAAAAACTTATCAAGCGTCTTCATCTATCTTTATAGATCTTGATGCTCAATATGTAAGCAGCTTCACCGAGGTCTTTCTTTGAAAAAACTACTTTCAAACACTCCTTTATGCTTTGCAGAATAATTCTACATTATTTCCGATCAACAATATGTCATTCACATATACTTATCAGAAATGTTGTAGTGCTCCCACTCACTTTCTTGTAAATACAGGCTTCACCGCAAGTCTGTATAAAACTATATCCTTTGATCAACTTATCAAAGTGTATATTCCAACTCCGAGATGCTTGCACCAGTCCATAGATGGATCGCTGGGGCTTGCATATTTTGTTAGCACCTTTAGGATTGACAAAACCTCCTGGTTGCATCATATACAACTCTTCTTTAATAAATCCATTAAGGAATGCAGTTTTGTTTATCCATTTGCCATATTTCATAAAATGCGGCAATTGCTAACATGATTTAGACAGACTTAAGCATAGATACGAGTGAGAAACTCTCATCGTAGTCAACACCTTGAACTTGTCGAAAACGTTTTTGCGACAATTCTAGCTTTGTAGATAGTAACACTACTATCGGCGTCCGTCTTCCTCTTGACGATCCATTTATTCTCAATTGCTTGCCGATCATCGGGCAAGTCAACCAAAGTCCACACTTTGTTCTCATACATGGATCTCATCTCAGATTTCATGGCCTCAAGCCATTTCGCGGAATCTGGGCTCATCATCGCTTCCTCATAGTTCGTAGGTTCGTCATGGTCTAGTAACATAACCTCCAGAACAGGATTACCGTACCACTCTGGTGCGGATCTTACTCTGGTTGACCTACAAGGTTCAGTAATAACTTGATCTAGAGTTCCATGATCATCATCATTATCTTCCTCACTAATTGGTGCAGGAGTCACAGGAACAGATTTCTGTGATGAACTACTTTCCAATAAGGGAGCAGGTACAGTTACCTCATCAAGTTCTACTTTCCTCCCACTCACTTCTTTCGAGAGAAACTCCTTCTCTAGAAAGGATCCATACTTAGCAACGAATGTCTTGCCTTCGGATCTGTGATAGAAGGTGTACCCAACTGTCTCCTTTGGGTATCCTATGAAGACACATTTCTCCGATTTGGGTTTGAGCTTATCAGGATGAAACTTTTTCACATAAGCATCGCAACCCCAAACTTTAAGAAACGACAACTTTGGTTTCTTGCCAAACCACAGTTCATAAGGCGTCGTCTCAACGGATTTTGATGGTGCCCTATTTAACGTGAATGTAGCTGTCTCTAATGCATAACCCCAAAACGATAGTGGTAAATTGGTAAGAGACATCATAGATTGCACTATATCCAATAAAGTACGGTTATGACGTTCGGACACACCATTATGCTGTGGTGTTCCAGGTGGCGTGAGTAGTGAAACTATTTCACATTGTTTTAACTGAAGGCCAAACTCGTAACTAAAATACTCTTCTCCACGATCAAATCGTAGAAACTTTATTGTCTTGTTACGATGATTTTCGCTTCACTCTGAAATTATATGAACTTTTCAAATGTTTCAGACTTCTGTTTCATTAAGTAGATATACCCATATCTGCTCAAATCATCTGTGAAGGTCAGAAAATAATGATACCTGCTACGAGCCTCAATATTCATCGGACCACATACATCTGTATGTATGATTTCCAACAAATCTGTTGCTCTCTCTATAGTTCTGGAGAACGGCGTTTTAGTCATCTTGCCCATGAGGCACGGTTCGCAAGAATCAAGTGATTCGTAATCAAGTGATTCCAAAATCCCATCAGTATGGAGTTTCTTCATGCGCTTTACACCAATATGACCTAAACGGCAGTGCCACAAATAAGTTGCACTATCATTATCAACTCTGCATCTTTTGGTTTCAATATTATGAATATGTGTGTCACTACTATCGAGATCCAACAAACCATTTTCGTTGGTGTGTATAACCATAGAAGGTTTTTAATCATGTAAACAGAACAACAATTGTTCTCTAACTTAAATGAATAACCGTATTGCAATAAACATGATCAAATCATATTCATGCTCAACACCAAATAACACTTATTTAGTTTCAACACTAATCCCGAAAGTATAGGGAGTGTGCGATGATGATCATATCAATCTTGGAACTACTTCCAACACACATCGTCACCTCGCCTTTTTACTAGTCTCTATTTATTCTGCAACTCCCGTTTTGAGTTACTACTCTTTAGCAACTGAACCAGTATCAAATACTGAGGGGTTGCTATAAACACTAGTAAGTACACATCAATAACATGTATATCCAATATACCTTTGTTCACTTTGCCATCTTTCTTATCCACCAAATACTTGGGGTAGTTCTGCTTCCAGTGACCAGCCCCTTTGCAGTAGAAGCACTTAGTCTCAGGCTTAGGTACAGACTTGGGCTTCTTCACTTGAGTAGCAACTTGCTTGCCGTTCTTTTGAAGTTCCCCTTCTTCCCTTTGCCCTTTTCTTGAAACTAGTGGTCTTGTCAACCATCAACACTTGAAGTGGTCTCGTCAACCATCAACACTTGATGTTTTTCTTGATTTCTACCTTCGTCGATTTCAGCATCACGAAGAGCTCGGGAATTACTTTCGTCATCCCTTGCATACTATAGTTCATCATGAAGTTCTACTAACTTGGTGATGGTGACTAGAGAATTCTGTCAATCACTATTTTATCTGGAAGATTAACTCCCACTTGATTCAAGCGATTGTAGTACCCAGACAATCTGAGCACATGCTCACTAGTTGAGCGATTCTCCTCCATCTTTTAGCTATAGAACTTGTTGGAGACTTCATATCTCTCAACTCGGGTATTTGCTTGAAATATTAACTTCAACTCCTGGAACATCTCATATGGTCCATGACGTTCAAAACGTCTTTGAAGTCCCGATTCTAAGCCGTTAAGCATGGTGCACTAAACTATCAAGTAGTCATCATATTGAGCTAGCCAAACGTTCATAACGTCTGCATCTGCTCCTGCAATAGGTCTGTCACCTAGCGGTGCATCAAGGACATAATTTTTCTGTGCAGCAATGAGGATAATCCTCAGATCACGGATCCAATCCGCATCTTTGCTACTAACATCTTTCAACATAATTTTTCTCTAGGAACATATCAAAATAAACACAGGGAAGCAACAACGCGAGCTATTGATCTACAACATAATTTGCAAAATACTATCAGGACTAAGTTCATGATAAATTTAAGTTCAATTAATCATATTACTTAAGAACTCCCACTTAGATAGACATCCCTCTAATCCTCTAAGTGATCACGTGATCCATATCAACTAAACCATGTCCGATCATCACGTGAGATGGAGTAGTTTCAATGGTGAACATCACTATGTTGATCATATCTACTATATGATTCACGCTCGACCTTTCGGTCTCCGTGTTCCGAGGCCATATCTGTTATATGCTAGGCTCGTCAAGTTTAACCTGAGTATTCCGCGTGTGCAACTGTTTTGCACCCGTTGTATTTGAACGTAGAGCCTATCACACCCGATCATCACGTGGTGTCTCAGCACGAAGAACTTTCGCAACGGTGCATACTCAGGGAGAACACTTATACTTTGATAATTTAGTGAAGGATCATCTTATAATGCTACCGTCAAACAAAGCAAGATAAGATGCATAAAGGATTAACATCACATGCAATCAATATAAGTGATATGATATGGCCATCATCATCTTGTGCTTGTGATCTCCATCTCCGAAGCACCGTGCTTGTGATCTCCATCTCCGAAGCACCGTCATGATCACCATCGTCACCGGCGCGACACCTTGATCTCCATCGTAGCATCGTTGTCGTCTCGCCAACTTATTGCTTTTACGACTATCGCTACCGCTTAGTGATAAAGTAAAACTATTACATGGCGATTGCATCTCATACAATAAAGCGACAACCATATGGCTCCTGCCAGTTGCCGATAACTCGGTTACAAAACATGATCATCTCATACAACACATTATATCACATCATGTCTTGACCATATCACATCACAACATGCCCTGCAAAAACAAGTTAGACGTCCTCTACTTTGTTGTTGCATATTTTACGTGGCTGCTACGGGCTTAGCAAGAACCGTTCTTACCTACGCATCAAAACCACAACGATAGTTTGTCAAGTTGGTGCTGTTTTAACCTTCGCAAGGACCGGGCGTAGCCACACTCGGTTCAACTAAAGTGAGAGAGACAGACACCCGCCAGTCACCTTTAAGCAACGAGTGCTCGCAACGGTGAAACCAGTCTCGCGTAAGCGTACGCGTAATGTCGGTCCGGGCCGCTTCATCTCACAATACCGCTGAACCAAAGTATGACATGCTGGTAAGCAGTATGACTTATATCGCCCACAACTCACTTGTGTTCTACTCGTGCATAGCATCAACGCATAAAACCAGGCTCGGATGCCACTGTTGGGGAACGTAGTAATTTCAAAAAAATTCCTACGCACATGCAAGATCATGGTGATGCATAGCAACGAGAGGGGAGAGTGTTGTCCACGTACCCTCGTAGACCGACAGCGGAAGCGTTATCACAACGCGGTTGATGTAGTCGTACGTCTTCACGATCCGACCGATCAAGTACCGAACGTACGGCACCTCCGAGTTCTACACACGTTCAGCTCGATGACGTCCCTCGAACTCCGATCCAGCCGAGTGTTGAGGGAGAGTTTCGTCAGCACGACGGCGTGGTGACGATGATGATGTTCCACCGACGCAGGGCTTCGCCTAAGCTCCGCAACGGTATTATCGAGGTGTAATATGGTGGAGGGGGGCACCGCACACGGCTAAGAGATCTCAAGGATCAATTGTTGTGTCTCTGGGGTGCCCCCCTGCCCCCGTATATAAAGGAGCAAGGGAGGAGGAGGCCGGCCCTAGGAGGGGGCGCACCAAGTGTGGAGTCCTACTAGGACTCCCTAGTCCTAGTAGGATTCCACCTCCCATATGGAATAGGAAAAGAGGAAGGGAAAAAGAGAAGGAAGGAAGGGGGCGCCCCCCTTCCCTAGTCCAATTCGGACCAGACCAAGGGGAGGGGTGCGGCCACCCTTGAGGCCCTTTTCTTCTTTCCCGTATGGCCCAATAAGGCCCAATACGTATTCCCGTAACTCTCCGGTACTCCGAAAAATACCCGAATCACTCGGAACCTTTCCGAAGTCCGAATATAGTCGTCCAATATATCGATCTTTACGTCTCGACCATTTCGAGACTCCTCGTCATGTCCCCGATCTCATCCGGGACTCCGAACTCCTTCGGTACATCAAAACTCAATAAAACTGTCATCGTAACGTTAAGCGTGCGGACCCTACGGGTTCGAGAACTATGTAGACATGACCGAGACACGTCTCCGGTCAATAACCAATAGCGGGACCTGGATGCCCATATTGGCTCCCACATATTCTACGAAGATCTTTATCGGTCAGACCGCATAACAACATACGTTGTTCCCTTTGTCACCGGTATGTTACTTGCCCGAGATTTGATCGTCGGTATCTCGATACCTAGTTCAATCTCGTTACCGGCAAGTCTCTTTACTCGTTCCGTAACACATCATCCCGCAACTAACTCATTAGTCACAATGCTTGCAAGGCTTATAGTGATGTGCATTACCGAGTGGGCCCAGAGATACCTCTCCGACAATTGGAGTGACAAATCCTAATCTCGAAATACGCCAACCCAACAAGTACCTTTGGAGACACCTGTAGAGCACCTTTATAATCACCCATTTACGTTGTGACGTTTGGTAGCACACAAAGTGTTCCTCCGGTAAACGGGAGTTGCATAATCTCATAGTCATAGGAACATGTATAAGTCATGAAGAAAGCAATAGCAACATACTAAACGATCGAGTGCTAAGCTAACGGAATGGGTCAAGTCAATCACGTCATTCTCCTAATGAGGTGATCTCGTTAATCAAATGACAACTTATGTCTATGGCTAGGAAACATAACCATCTTTGATTAACGAGCTAGTCAAGTAGAGGCATACTAGTGACACTCTGTTTGTCTATATATTCACACATGTATTATGTTTCCGGTTAATACAATTCTAGCATGAATAATAAACATTTATCATGATATAAGGAAATAAATAATAACTTTATTATTGCCTAGGGCATATTTCCTTCAAGAAGAGGGTCAGGAACAGCTGTGGTACAAAATTGAGCCCATGGAGATTAGTGGAAGAGGTCCAAAATGGCATTTTGGTAAAGTGTCAGAAGGTGTTTGATAATGGTTTGGGCAAGTAGATGATTTCCATTTGTCATGAGACTCCACAGGGTGAAATGACACATATAATTAGGGCCTTCCACCAATTTGGAGCTTATTTGGGCAAAGTTGCCATTGCAACGTTTGTAAACCCTAGAAATTAGCAGAAATGAACTTGTGTAGATCCAGTTGAGCAATTCACTTTCCCTTGATGCACCACTTGGTGCAGTGGCCTCATTTGGTCATGTGATCATGCTCACAAAAGTTGGGGTCAAGGAGAGAAAGTTGGTAGTACAAAGTTGTTCAAATTTGATTCTGGTCAGAGAGGGTTTTGGGGCATTTTGGTGAACCAAAATGACCTTGATTGATATGAGGCTTTGCAAGGTGATCACAATAGGCATTTGTGACTTGCTGGATTTTCCTTGGATTTTTATGAAAATATTTCCTTTAGAAATATTTCAAATCATTGAAATGGGCAGAAATGGTTTGGGAGGTTTTGTCCAATATTTTGAACATGACCATGTGTTGAAACTCTTGTATATGGAAAATATATGTCCACTGAGATTCCCTGATTTTTGTCAAATATTTTTGAAACAGTAAAATAATTTTCCCTATTAAAGACCATTTCTGGCCTTAAGAAAAAGCTTTTAAATAAAATAGGAAAATAACTTTTAAAATTATATTTTTGTGGTTTATGGGAGTCCTATATCTAATAGGATTCAAATATACCTTTTGAAAGATTTTTCACACCCCAAATCAAGTACTTGCAGTGCAAACCTCAATTCAGGGGTTTTTGGAAAACTAATTTTAGAAAATACTTTCTGGCCAAATTATTTTTTTGTAAGAAAATACTATATTGCTCTATACACATGGCATGATCATTGGGCAGAAGTTTGGGGCAAGGAGATGAGTTATAGAAGGTGGAGTTGTGTTGACTTTAAAGAGCACTTGAAAAACACAAAGAGAAAACCAACTCCAAATAAAAGCCAAATAATGCAAAAGTTTTTTGTCAAACCACACTTTATCTTGATTTATTAGCTTAAGTGTTGCGGTATGAAAAATCAGGGGGTGATAGGGCGCCATTAGTGTCGGTACTTGCAATGGAGCAAAGGGGGAGAAGCAAGCGGAATGGGAAGAGATGGACGACGGGGGCTCCGCCCCCCCCCCCCTCGTCATTTATAGCAGGAGAAGACCAACCAGCACCCCCCCACGATCACAGGTAATGATGGTTTTTCCTTGCATGCAGCTGGGACTCGTCAAGTCGGGCAGTTGCCGAGGCAGTGTGGGGAAGTGGAGACGCCCACGTCCAATCAACTGCCACGCGTCGACCAAGGCCGCAGGCTGTTGGGGCCTGCGGCGCTCCTCACTTGCCCTTTGGCTTCGCCTCGAAGCCAAGTCCGAGTGTGCTGTGTGCCCGGGGGCTACTGTCGGTGTCCTGGCAACGGGGGTCCCCAGACTTGCCTGCCTGCGGACCACGGCGTGGCTCTGCGAGCAGGCCCGTACGGCCCATCTTCACCAACAAGCATTCGAGACCCTTGCGAGGGGCCAAGCCTCGCATGGCGGACGACACAAGACCTCCTCGGGAGTGGCCTCACCAGGCTGGCTCGCGAGGGGCGGAGAGATCAAGGCAAGGCGAACCTTGCGAGGTTCCAATGACGGAAGCCATGACGATCGAGACCAGGCGGGCGCCAGCGCACACAGTGTCCTCGCTTCCTCTTTGGTGCTAGGGAGGCAAGCGCAGACGAAGAGTACCGAGGCATCAGGCAAAGGTTTCCATATCAGTGCAATGAGACCAGGACCAGTAGGACGGCAAGACGGAGGTCATCGTGGAGCCCAAGTCGGCGTCACCACCGGAGCCTTTGGTAGGCGAAGACCACCTTTAGTCAGGATAGCTTGTACTAGTTTTCCCCTTTCAAATTGGCCGTTGTGGCATCCCTTCCCGCTCAATATTTGGGAAGAGGACCAGGGCCTCTATAAATAGGACTAGTCATCACTGTAGGAGGGACGGGTCTCCAACTCGTCTCAAACTCATTCAATTCATCCTCACACCCACCAAGCACAAGAGAACCTGACCTCAGGAGGCTGTTCTTCCCCGTGTACTGTTCATCCTCAGCCCGAGGGGCAATCCACCAAACCACACTGAAGTCGGGTATTACACCATAATGGTGGCCCGAACCAGTATGAATCTTGTGTCTCTTGTGTTGAGAGTTCCTCGAGCTAAGCTGAGAGATCCCGGTGAGGCTGAGGGCATGGTCTGGTGGGGGGAAATCTTCGTGCACACCCCAGTGTTCAAACCTCGAGGGTTTTGCCGGAACCCGAAATCCGACAGATTGCAGTTGTCCTTGCCAAAATGAATATGAGTGAAGTATGTTGGCAGAGTCACCCTCAAGAACTCTCTAGTTCTTCTTCTTTGGGATCCACATCATTTTGATGGGAATCCTTGGAGTTGTAGTCGTACTTGATGTAGTAGAACTTGATGTAGTCTTGGGAACACACTTGACCAAGGCCTTTGGAGCTTCTTCAAATGCATCAATCTCTTCTTGAAGCTTGTCCTTGCCTTTTAGCTTGTGGTCTTGTGGTGGAAGATCATCTTGAGCTTGTGTTCCCTTGAAAGAAGTAGGATCATACTTCTCTTGTTGAGGAACAAACTTCGTCTTGGGGTATTGATCTTCTTCCCACTCAACTCCATTGGCATTGAACTTGCGTTCAAAACCAACACTTTGATTCTTCCGGTGCCTTCCTTGCTGGCGTACAATTTCCTCAAATTGCTTACTTTCAGAAAGGCTCTTGTAAACACCTTTCTCTATAATTTCCTTCAATAAGCTATTTTCTTGCTCAAGTGTAACTGGGCTAAGAGAATCATTAGTGGAATCAATAGAACTACTAGAAGCAACAATGTTGAGTTTAACATGATTATTGTCACTACTAGAAGAAGAATCTTTCTTGCTCTTGTTGCTAGATTTTACTTGTGGCATGTAAGTAGACAAGAGTAAATGCTTTGCAATGTAAGAAGAACTTTTCTTAAAAATATCATCATTGGTTGCTTTTAAGAACCCATGCTCTTGCTCTAGATTGACCTTTTCAAAGCGTAGCTTCTCATGAGTCTTTAAGAGCTCTCGATGATCCTCTAAGATAGTTTCATGAGCTAACTTAAGAGTGTTTAGTTCTTTAGTTAGACGCTCAATCTCCTTCTTATCATTGTCATTCATTTCATCTTGATTAGCATGATTAATGGCAGTTTCATCATAGTTTTCATCACTAGAGCTGTCAACAAGTAAATCATCATCACCTAGCAAATCATCTTCATCACTATTGAAATCAACATACTCGGGATGTGATACCTTGGGGCCTCCAGCCATGAAGCATCTTCCAATCCCTTCATTTAGTGAATCAAATATGTCGTAGGAGTTGGATGACAAAATTGCAAGACCGGCAACTCCTTCATCTTGAGTATATTCAGAGTCGGAGTGATAGCTTTTCTCGGAGTAGTTGTCGTAGTCGAAACTGGATACCCATTCACCAACATGAGCTTGATGTCTTCATCTTGTGTAGCTCTTTGAGGACTTGTCCTTCCTTTTCGAATCCTTGCTTCTGTGAGAGGGTCTTCGTTCATAACAATCATCTCTACTCCTTCTCTCTCTTGGTGGTGATTTCTCTCTTTTATTTCTCCTTTTAGGTGAGTCTTCACTTCTTTTGTAGGGAGTCGTACACTCACTAGAGTACTTTCCGGGCCTTCCACAATTGTAGCAATTGCGATCACGACTAGAAGATCTTTTGTCATTGTAGGACCTTGACTTGGAACTTCTCTCTTTGCTTCTACTCTTGTAGAACTTGTTGAAGTTCTTCACCATTAAGCTCAATTCTTCATTGAAGGCTTGTTTCTCACTTGATGTTGTAGGAGCATCACATGTAGCTTTGTAAGCACCACTAGACTTGTTGTGAAGCTCTTCTTTATCTTTGAGTGACATCTCATGATCAACAATTCTACCAATGCCTTCTGTTGGCTTGAGATCTTTGTAATTGCGCATCATTTGGATCAAAGTGCACACGGTATCATATTTTCCATCCAAGGTTCTTAAGATCTTCTTGCTGATGAATCTGTCGGTCATCTCTTCGCTTACTAAGCCGGCAATCTCATCTGGGATGAGAGCAAGCCCAGAGTACATTTCAGTGACACCATCACCATCCTTTATTTTGAACTTGTCAAGTTGACTTTAAAGCACATCCAATTTGGATTCCTTCACGGACTCGGTACCTTCGTGCATACCGACCAAAGTATCCCAAATTTCCTTTGCATTCTCAAGGCGGCTGATTTTGTTGAATTTTTCAGGGCACAATCCATTGAAGAGGATATCGCAAGCTTGAGAATTGTATTGCAACATCTTCAATTCTCCTGTGGTTGCTTCACGATTCGGTTCTCTTCCATCTTCGAAGAATTCACCTTGCAAACCAATACACACAATAGCCCAAACGGTGGGGTTATGTCCAAGAATATGCATTTTCACCTTATGCTTCCAACTAGCAAAATTAGTATCGTCAAAGTAAGTACCTCTACGGTGGTAATTTCCCTCGCTAGACACCATACTCTCCTAGGTTGTGAAACCAAGGCTATGATCAGCAAACCTATGGAAATCAAGGCAAATAGAGACCAAAGCTCTGATACCACTTGTAGGACTGAAAGTAGGTCTAGAGAGGGGGTGATTAGACTACTTGACCAAATAAAAATCTAGCATTTTCCCAAATTTAAGTATTGATGGATTTTAGCAACTTAGAACAAGTCAAGCAATCAACCTACACATGCAATTCTAAGAGTATAGCAGCAGAAAGTAAAACAATGCATCTGAAGGTAAAGGGAATGGTTTAGAGAAGGCAAACACAATGTAGACACGGAGATTTTGGGCGTGGTTCCGATAGGTGGTGCTATCATACGTCCACATTGATGAAGACTTCAACCCACGAAGGGTAACGGTTGCGCGAGTCCACGGAGGGCTCCACCCATGAAGGGTCCACGAAGAAGAAACCTTGTCTATCCCACCATGGCCATCGCCCACGAAGGACTTGCCTCACTTAGGTAGATCTTCACGAAGTAGGCGATCTCCTTGCCCTTAAAAACTCCTTGGTTCAACTCCACAATCTTGTCAGAGGCTCCCAAGTGACACCTAACCAATCTAGGAGATACTACTCTCAAAAAGGTAATAGATCGTGTGTCGATGATGAACTCTTTGCTCTTGTGCTTCAAATGATAGTCTCCCCAACACTCAACTCTCTCTCACAGATTTGTTTATGGTGGAAAGATGATTTGAGTGGAAAGCAAGTTGGGGAAGGCTAGAGATCAAGATTCTTGTGGTTAGTTGGAATGTCTTGGTCTCAAAACATGAGTAGGTGGTTCTCTATCAGAAAATGAGTAGTGGAAGTGTCGGCACATTTTGATGGCTCTCTCGTGAATAGAGAAGGTGGTGGAGGGGTATATATAGCCTCCACACAAAATCTAACTGTTACACACATTTCACCCAACTCGGTTAGACCGAATAAGTGAACTCGGTCAGACTGATTCAGTTCAAAATGTTAATGTTAGGATTTTCGGTGGGACCGACATGATCAACTCGGTGGGACCGATGTGATAGGGTTAGGGCAAAACCTCATCTCGGTGTGACCGAGTGCATGAACTCGGTGGGACCGATTTCAGCAATGACAAACAGAGAGTTGGTCTGACAAACTTGGTGGGACCGATCGCTCATTTTGGTAAGACCGGAACATTATGAAAGAGAAACAGAGAGTTTGCCTTGCGAACTCGGTGGGACCGATCACTCATTTCAGTGGGACTGAACTGTTACAAAGGGAAACAGAGAGTTTGCAATCCCATCTCGGTGAGACCGAAATCCCTATCGGTGAGACCGAACTGATTAGGGTTTCTAGCTATGGCTATCTCAAAGGAACTCAGTTGCGCCAGATGGATCAAATCGGTGGGTCCGAGTTTGACTTTAGGTTTAGGAAATATTTGGATTTGAGAAAGTGGTTTAGGGCTTTGGAGCATATCACTAAGCATTTTGAGAACTAGACCATTAAGCAACACCTCATCCCCTTTTAATAGTATTGGCTTTTCCTATGGACTCAATGTGATCTTCGATCACTAAAATAGAAATGAAGAGTCTTGAGCTTTTGCCAATATTTTTCCTTAGCATTTTGAGGGGTCCACATCTCTAGGCCATGCCATGCCAATCACTGAACTTTCTGAAATATTCAACTTGAATGGATATTAGTTCATTGAGCTATATGTTGTTATGAATTACCAAAACCACCCGGGGATTAGTTGCACTTTCATGGGGTCTGCTGCGGATTCTTGTAAAACGGAAGCTAGCCTTGTCTCCTATGCCTGCAACCAATGTTCATCGGCAGCTGGTCGCTGCAAAAAGATGTCAAATCGACACTGGAATATGGACTCAGGGCGGTACTTTATGTATATTTCTGGGAAGACAAGGGGTGGTATAGATCCACATGTGAGCCGGCGGCCTTGAGGATGAGTCAATTTTCCCAAACGTGAAGAACCAAGCTAGTGCAAAGTACTAGCAGGGCAAGTGCCAATGGATTAACGGGGCAAATATGCATATAACACTGCACGTCAAGGCATGTGCAACCGGTGCAGACACAAAGAAATCCTCTGTAGACTCGCCGAACAAAAACAATCAAATGCTATTTTTCTAGCTCTTGCTTTGTATAATTAAATATTATTAAACAATTTTTTCGAGTTGTGCTATTATGCACGTAGGTGGATTAACTCATGGCCGAAGTACGATCCGGTCTTTGTGTGCTGGTGTCGGAGGCCACGTTTACATCTGTGCCAAGTGGCGCTGTGCAACAGGCGTGTGCAAGCCGCAGCTTCTGCGGCCCAGTCTACATCTACATGATGCGACTGACTCGCCCGTCCACGTGGCGTACCGGGCCTGCGATTGACTCATTCGTCCACACCGGCTTACAACACCACGGCCGACCCATCTGTCAGTGCCTGTGGTCGACTCGCCTGCGTCTGTGCTGCTTCTAATGTCGCGGATGTCTCTACTGTCCGCCCCTGTCGTACGGTCTATATCAGCACGCCGGAGCCGCACCTCTCTGCATGGGCTCCTTGTTGAATATAAGCAAGTCACTACTCCTGCTGCCTGGTCTATTCCAACAACTCTGAAGTAAGTCATGATGTATTATCAGCCTCTTCCTCCACCTGATGGCTCAATGGATAGGCGTACAAGTTGATGTCACTGTGGTTTGGTTAACTTCAAACAACCAGCTAGGATGAACCAGTGGCTGGATTACTGACACAACTCATATGGGATCATTTATAACCCGCCACGGTCGACCTCAACCTTCCGTGGATTCATCTCGTGTTATCAACGCCAAGGATATACAATGAGTGTTGCGAAGATCACCAACACGCCATTTTGCCTCCGGCTTCAACACTTTCCAAGCGTTCTGCTGTTCAACTATATGCCGGTTTATATCACGGTCAAGTATGGAGAATTTCAAGCCAACTCCTTGAGTCGTTTTAAGCCAACTACTCACGATTCATCGGAGAGGCTATGGTGCTGATGTAGAAGCCCTCCATGATCGATTCCCCCTCCGGCAGATCGCCGGAAAAGGCCCAAAGATGGGATCTCACGGGTACAGAAGGTTGCGGCGATGGAAAAGTGGTTTCCTGGCTCCCCCTGATGTTTTTAGGGTATAAGAGTATATATAGGCGGAAGAAGTACGTCGGTGGAGCTACGAGGGGCCCACGAGGGTGGGGGCGCACCTACCCCCCTTGGGCGCGCCTTCCTGCCTCATGGCCGCCTCGTGGCATTCCAGACATCAACTCCAAGTCTTGTTGTTTGCTTTCGGTCCAAGAAATATCATCGCGAAGGTTTCATTCCGTTTGGATTCCGTTTGATATTCCTTTTCTGCGAAACACTAAAATAGGCAAAAAAATAGAAACTGGCACTGGGCCTCCGGTTAATAGGTTAGTCCCAAAAATAATATAAAAGAGCATATTAAAGCCCATTAAACATCCAAAACAGATAATATAATAGCATGGAACAATAAAAAATTATATATACGTTGGAGACGTATTAAGCATCCCCAAGCTTAATTCCTGCTCGTCCTCGAGTAGATAAATGATAAAAACAGAATTTTTGATGTGGAATGCTACATAACATAATTATCAATGTAATTTTCTTTATTGTGGCATGAATGTTCAGATCCGAAAGATTCAAGATATAAGTTTAATACTCCCTCCGTTCCTTTATGTAAGGTGTATTATTTTCGGCACAGTGACCAAGGCGCATAATTATAGACGCGTTAGGACAAACTTACCCCTGGCAAATTTGTTGGTTAGTGGCAAGTAAATCGGTGAGTCGAGGAAAGTAATAGAGACATGCAATCGGGAGAGAGATAGTTTCCTTCTTTTGATACAAGGAGAGATATAGAAAACAAGAAAGAGACACTTTCCTCTTTCTGGAGGGATAGAAAGAGAATTATGTGGATTTAGAAGAAATGCACCTTACATTGTGAAATTTTGTCAAAAAATAAATACACCTTATATAAAGGAATGGAGCGAGTATTGACATAAAAATAATAATACTTCAAGCATACTAACAATTGTTTGGCTATGCTCCATCTTCGTCACACAAAATGCTCAAATCATGCACAACCCCGATGACAAGCCAAGCAATTGTTTCATACTTTAGTATTCTCAAACTTTTTCAAGTTTCACGCAATACATGAGCGCGAGCCATGGACATAGCACTACAGGTGGAATAGAATGGTGGTTCTGGAGAAGACAAAAAAGGAGGAAGATAGTCTCACATCAACTAGGCATATCAATGGGTTATGGAGATGCCCATTAATAGATATCAATGTGAGTGGTAGGTATTGCCATGCAACGGATGCACTAGAGTTATAAATATATGAAAGCTCAACAAAAGAAACTAAGTGGGTGTGCATCCAACTTGCTTGCTCATGAAGACCTAGGGCATTTTGAGGAAGCCCATCGTTGGAATATACAAGCCAAGTTCTATAATGAAAAATTCCCACTAGTAAATGAAAGTGACAAAATAAGAAACTCTCTATCATGAAGATCATGGTGCTAGTTTGAAGCACAAGTGTGGAAAAAAGGATAGTAGCATTGTCCCTTCTCTCTTTTTCTCTCAATTTTTTTGGGCCTTCTCTTTTTTCGGCCTTTCTCTCTTTTTTTATCTCTTTTTTTTCCTCACATGGGACAATGCTGTAATAATGAAGATCATCACACTTCTATTTACTTACAACTCAAAAAATTACAACTCGATACTAGAACAAAATGTGAATCTCTATGCATGCCTCTGGCGGTGTACCAGGATGTGCAATGAATCAAGAGTGACATGTATGAAAAAATTAAGAATGGTGGCTTTGCCACAAATACGATGTCAACTACATGATCATGCAAGGCAATATGACAACGATGGAGCGTGTCATAATAAATGGAATGGTGGAAAGTTGCATGGCAATATATCTCAGAATGGCTATGGAAATGCCATAATAGGTAGGTATCGTAGCTGTTTTGAGGAAGGTAAATAGTGGGTTTATGCTACCGGTAAAAGATGCGCGGTACTAGAGAGGCTAGCAATGATGGAAGGGTGAGAGTTTTTATAATCCATGGACTCAACATTAGTCATAAAGAACTCACATACTTATTGCAAAAATCTACAAGTCATCAAAAACCAAGCACTACGCGCATGCTCCTAGGGGGATAGATTGGTAGGAAAAGACCATCGCTCATCCCTGACCGCCACTCATAAGGAAGACAATCAAAGAAACACCTCATGCTTCAAACTTGTTACACAACGGTTACCATGCATGCATGCTACGAGACTTGAAAACCTCAACACAAGTATTTCTCAAATTCACAATTAATTCACTAGGATGACTATAATATCACCATCCTCATGTCTCAAAACAATCATCAAGCATCAAACTTCTCATAGCATTCAACGCACTTTTTATGAAAGTTTTTATTATACCCATCATGGAAGCCCATCATATTAGGACTAATTTTATAACCAAAGCAAATTACCGTGTTATTCTAAAAGACTCTCAAAATAATATAAGTGAAGCATGAGAGATCAATAATTTCTATAAAATAAAACCACCACCGTGCTCTAAAAAGATATAAGTGAAGCAGTAGAGAAAAATTATCTAGCTCAAAAGATATAAGTGAAGCACGTAGATTATCCTAATAAATTCCGATTCATGCGTGTCTCTTCCAAAAGGTGTGTACAGCAAGGTTGATTGTGTTAAACTAAAAAGCAAAGACTCAAATCATACAAGACGCTCCAAGCAAAACACATATCATGTGGTGAATAAAAATATAGCCTCAAGTAAAGTTACGGATAGACGAAGACGAAAGAGGGGATGCCTTCCGGGGCATCCCCAATCTTAGGATTTTGGTTGTCCTTGAATTTTACCTTGGGGTGCCTTGGGAATCCCCAATATTAGGCTCTTGCCACTCCTTATTCCAAAATCCATCGAATCTTTACCCAAAAACGTGAAAACTTCACAACACAAAACTCAACAGAAAATCTCATGAGCTCCGTTAGTATAAGAAAAAAAACCACCACTTTAATTTACTGTAATGAACTCATTATTTATTTATATTGGTGTTAAACCTACTGTATTCCAACTTCCCTATGGTTCATACCCCCCGATACTACTCATAGATTCATCAAAATAAACAAACAACACACGAAAAACAGAATCTGTCAAAACAGAACAGTCTGTAGCAATCTGACTAAATCGAATACTTCTGGAACTCCAAAAATGCTGAAATAAATTGGTGGAATTGAGTAATTTTTCTATTAATCATCTTCAAAAATAATCAACCTAAATTCACTCTCCAGTAAAACATGGCAGCTAATCTCGTGAGCGCTAAAGTTTCTATTTTTTTACAGCAAGATCGCAACGACTTCACCCAAGTCTTCCCAAAGGTTCTACTTGGCACAAACACTAATTCAAACATAAAACCACATCTAAACAGAGGCTAGATGAATTATTTATTACTAAACAGGAAAAAAAAAGTAAAGAACAAAAATAAAATTGGGTTGCCTCCCAATAAGCACTATCGTTTAACGCCCCTAGCTAGGCATGAAAGCAAGAATATATCGAGGTATTGTCATCTTTGGAATGCAATCCATAAGTGGCTCTCATAATAGATTCATAAGGAAATTTAATTTTCCTCCTAGGAAAGTGTTCCATGCCTTTCCTTAAGGGAAATTTGAATCTCATATTTCCTTCTTTCATGTCCATAATTGCACCAATCGTTCGAAGGAAAGGTCTACCAAGAATAATAGGACATGTAGGATTGCAATCTATATGAAGAAAAATGAAATCTACGGGCACATAATTCCTATTCGCAACAAAAAGAACATCATTAATCCTTCCCATAGGTTTCTTAATGGTGGAATCCCGAGATACAAATTTAAAGAAAACATCAAATTCACGGAAACCTAGCACATCACACAAAGTTTTTGGAATCGTGGAAACACTAGCACCCAAATCACATAAAGCATAGCATTAATAATCTTTAATCTTAATTTTAATAGTAGGTTCCCACTCATCATAAAGTTTTCTTGGGATCGAAACTTCTAGTTCAAGCTTTTCTTCATGGGATTGCATTAAAGCATCAACGATATGTTTAGTAAAAGCTTTATTTTGATTATAAGCATGAGGAGAATTTAACACGGATTGCAACAAGGAAATACAATCTATCAAAGAGAAATTATCATAATTAAATTCCTTGAAATACAAAATAGTGGGTTCATTTCTATGTAAAGTTTTGACCTCTTCAATACCACTTTTATCAATTTTTGCATCAAGATCTAAAAACTCTGAATCATTGGGACGCCTTTTAACTAAAGTTGACTCATCTCCAGTCCCATCTTTATCAAGATTCATTGGAAAATGAAGATTTAATCGGAGACACATCAATCACTTTTAGATCTTCATCATTATTATCATGAAAACTAGAATAACACGCTTTCACAAAGCAATCTTTTTTAGCACACATCCTAGCGGTTCTTGCTTTGCACTCATCAATGGAAATTCACATGGCTTTGAGAGACTCATTGATGTCTTGCTTAGGTGGAATAGATCTAAGTTTCAAAGAATCAACATCAAGAGGGATTATATCCACGTTCCTAGCCAACTCATCAATCTTAGGCAATTTTTCTTCAAGCAAAGCATTGAAATTCTTTTGCGAAATCATAAATTCTTTAACACTAGTCTCAAAATCAGAGGGCATCTTTTTAAAATTCCCATAAGAGTTGTTGTAGGAGTTACCATAATTATTAGAGGAATTACTAGGGAACAGCCTAGAATTAAAGTTTCCTCTATATGCGTTATTAGCAAAGTTGTTCCTACCAACAAAATTCACATCCATAGATTCATTGTTATTCTCAATCAAATTGGACAAAGGCATATCATTAAGATCAGAAGAAACACTTTTATTAGGAAACAATTCCATAAGTTCATCCATCTTTCCACTCAAAACATTAATCTCTTCAATCGCATGAACTTTTTTACTAGTGGATCTCTTGGTGTGCCATTGAGAATAATTAACCATAATATTTTCTAGCAGTTTAGTAGCTTCTCCTAAAGTGATTTCCATAAAAATGCCTCCCGCGGCCGAATCTAAAAGATTTCTAGAAGCAAAATTCAATCCGGCATAAAAAATTTGTATAATCATCCACAAATTCAAACCATGTGTAGGGCAATTACGTATCATTAATTTCATCGTCTCCAAAGCTTGTGCAACATGATCATGATCAAGTTGCTTAAAATTCATAATGTCGTTCCTAAGAGAGATGATCTTAGCGGGAGGAAAATACATAGAGATAAAAGCATCTTTGCGCTTATTCCATGAATCAATACTATTTTTAGGCAAAGAAGAGAACCAAGTTTTAGCACAATCTCTAAGCAAAAACGAAAATAGCTTCAATTTAACAATATCATTATCCACATCTTTCTTCTTTTGCATATCACACAAATCAACAAAGTTGTTTAGATGGGTAGCGACATCTTCACTAGGAAGGCCAAAAAATTGATCTTTCATAACAAGATTCAACAAAACGGTATTAATTTCGCATGATTCAGCATCGGTAGTAGGAGCCATCGGAGTGCTAATAAAATCATTGTTGTTGGTATTGGAAAAGTCACACAATTTAGTATTATCTTGATCCATCTTGACCAACAAACAATCCAACACACAAGAACACAAGAAGCAAGCGAAAAAGAATGAATGAAATAGGGTGAAGAAAAGGCAAAGGTTTTCGAAAATCATTTTAGAAGTGGAGGAGAGGAAAACGAGAGGCGAATGGCAAACAATGTACTGCAAGGGAGAAGAGTTTATGATGGGTACTTGGTATGTCTTGACTTGGCGTAGATCTCCCCGGCAACGGCGCCAGAAACCGGCAAGTTGACGGGAGATCAAATCTTGACTTGACTTGGTGTAAACCTCCCCGGCAACGGCGCCTGAAATCCTTCTTGTTACCTCTCTAGCATGCGTTGGTTTTCCCTTGAAGAGAAAAGGGTGATGCAGCAAAGTAGCGTAAGTATTTCCCTCAGTTTTTGAGAACCAAGGTATCAATCCAGTAGGAGACAACGCACAAGTCACCTAGTACCTACACAAACAATCAAGAACCTTGCAACCAACGCGATAAAGGGGTTGTCAAGCCCTTCACGGCCACTCACAAAAGTGAGATCTAATAGAGATAGTAAAGTAAATATTTTTGGTATTTTTGTTGTATAGATTGGAAAGTAAAGATTGCAAAATAGTAAACAAGATGCGATGTAAATAATAGAGATGCAATATAATAAGAAAGAGACCCCGGGGCCATAGGTTTCATTAGTGGCTTCTCTCAAGATAGCATGTATTATGGTGGGTGAACAAATTACTGCCGAGCAATTGATAGAAGTGCGCATATTTATGAAGTTATCTAAGGCAATGATCATGAATATAGGCATCACATCCGTGTCAAGTAGACCAAAACGATTCTGCATCTACTACTATTACTCCACACATCGACCGCTATCCAGCATGCATCTAGAGTATTAAGTTCATAAGAACAGAGTAACGCATTAGGCAAGATGACATGATGTAGAGGGATAAACTCAAGAATATGATATAAGCCCCATGTTTTTACCCTCGATGGCAACAATACAATACGTGCCTTGCTGCCCCTACTGTCACTGGGAAAGGACACCTCAAGATTGAACCCAAAGCTAAGCACTTCTCCCATTGCAAGAAAGATCAATCTAGTAGGCCAAACTAAACCGATAATTTGAAGAGACTTGCAAAGATATCAAATCATGCATATAAGAATTCAGTGAAGAACCAAATAATATTCATAGATAATCAAGTTCATAAATCCACAATTCATCAGATCTCGGCAAACCCACCGCAAAAGAGTACTACATCGAATAGATCTCCAAGAACATCGAGGAGAACTTTGTATTGAGAATCAAAGAGAGAGGAGAAGCCATCTTGCTAATAACTATGGACCCGAAGGTCTGTGGTAAGCTACTCACGCTTCATCGGAGAGGCTATGGTGTTGATGTAGAAGCCCTCCGTGATCGATTCCCCCTCCGACAGATCGCCGAAAAAGGCCCCAAGATGGGATCTCACGGGTACAGAAGGTTGCGGCGGTGGAAAAGTGGTTTCGTGGCTCCCCCTGATGTTTTTAGGCTATATGTGTATATCTAGGTGGAAGAAGTACATCGGTGGAGCTACGAGGGGCCCACGAGGGTGGGGGGTGCGCCTACCCCCCTAGGGGCGCCCTCCTGCCTCGTGGCGTTCCAGACTTCAACTCCAAGTCTTCTGGTTTGCTTTGGGTCCAGGAAAGATCATCGCAAACGATTCATTCCGTTTGGATTCCGTTTGATATTCCTTTTCTGCAAAACACTAAAATAGGCAAAAAAACAGGAACTAACACTAGGCCTCCGGTTAATAGGTTAGTCCCAAAAATAATATGAAAGAGCATATTAAAGCCCATTAAACATCCAAAACAGATAATATAATAGCATGGAACAATCAAAAATTATAGATACGTTGGAGACGTATCAGCCACTTCGTCGACACCGTCCGGATGTGGCTGAAGGAGAGGTTCTACATCACCGAGCTGAGGGAGGCCGCATATGGGGAGCGGCCCCCACATTTCGGTCCGGACCCCCCACCAGATTGGCCTCTTGGACCACCAAGAGTCCGGACTGGGGATGTGCTGCCGAAACCAAAGTGCTGCCGAAGCGCGTTGACACTGTAGTAGAGACCGGCGCGAAGCTGGTGGACGTGTTCCAGATCATGCTCCACCGGGCTCCTCCCTTGCCAGGAGAGGGCCAAACCCATGTGGGAGCATGAGCCCGAGGATCCGTCCACTTTGCGTGTCGCGGGATATCCGTGGCCACCTATGGGACCGGGTGGTCCCTTGATGGTTCAGCGGGGGTACATCACGTTGCACAAAGAGCAGATCAGCACACGGCAGCACGGCAGAGAGCACACAAGCAATTTACCCAGATTCGGGCCGCCGTGAGGCGTAAGACCCTTCTCCTGCTTTGGTGGATTGATGGTGGAATGAGAGTGGTGATGCGTAGTACACTTGCCCGGCAAGGCTTGCCTCAGGGCCGCAGCGACTACGCGCGTATGGTGGCTTGGGTTCATCAACTTTATAACCCTCTAGCCCCTCCTACGAGTACCATGGGCCTCCTTTTATGGATTAACGGATCACCATAGTGGCAAAGTGGTCATTATCCACTGATATCATAGCAAACAGTGCTATCATACCTAACGTTGTGGACTGACAGGGTGCATTTAATGCACCACTTAGTATCACATCACTAGTTGCCCGACAAGGCCTGCCGGGCTATCTCGCCAGCTCTGCACCTGTTCTCTTGACATGTCATAGGACGGGTGTCATCTGTGGGTTTCTTCTGTAGGAAATGGCTGCAATGTGGCGAATGGCTGCCACTTAATCACCTTGCGGCTTGACACCGTACCGATTGTCGACGTAAGTCATGTTTGAGTGGTTGGCAGGGTGGTTCTGCCCCACGAGCCCCAGCAGGCTCTGCCGGGGAGTCTTGGTTGCTTGCTTCTGGTGGCGGCCTCGCCCCTTGTCGGGCTCGCCTACCTGGCAACGGACCTCGCCCTTCCCTTGAAAATATCTTGCTCCTCTGGGTTGATCTTTGTCTCTCTGAGCCGCATGTTGGTTCTTCAAATCTCTTGGTCCTCCAACACTATGGCTTGAGCTGGTGCTTCAATCTTGATCTTGTGCCTGTGCACAGTTGGGCAACAAACCCAGGGTTTGTTGCACCGACAGTGCGGCATCTCTTCGGCACGACACCTGACAAGATATGGGGCCAACTATTCCATCCTTAGAAGGAGTGGCCGGCTGAGGGGAAGGACATCGGTCTTGACGCCACGAACCCCCAAAACAAGGTGAGTGGCATGTTTCTTCGAAGAGTGTTTGGATATTCACATTACGTGAGATTCGATCTAACCTTGTTACGTGGATCCTATAGGGCTGGCTCGCCAAGTCAAAGAAGGTCAGCAGCCCGGCGCCTCTGCCAGAGGGGCCCCGATCAGAATAGCTGGAGAAGATGCTAGTCGTGGTGCCCTACAAGGCGCCTGCCAAGAAGGGCAAGAAGCAAGAAGCACCGGAGGCCAGGGAGGGCCTCCGTCGCAGGATCCATATGGGAACCGATCCGGAGATGCTGCGGCCTCATCCGTACAGGATGGGGGCGAGAAGGAGGAGGAGGATGAAGAGGAGAGTGCCTCTTCGCACTCCAAAAAGAGGCCCTCGTCCAAGGATGCCGAGGAGGTCCAACCTTCCCCGGCCCCGAAGAGACACCATTGGCCTAAGCTGGTTATACCTCACAGCTCAGATGACGAGAAGTCCGAGGCATCCGAGGAGCTCCCGAAGAAGGGATCCAAGGTCAAGCCCCCTGCCAGTAGGTAAGATGTCTTTATTTTCAGCTATTATGCTTTCAGTAGTTTGTTTTAGTTGAAGGTTAACCCCTCCGAATTGCAGTCCCCCACATGAGTGCCCCACCGAGCAGGCCTCGGAGGGGACGTTCCCGCCCGCCGAGCTGGCGGACTGTGGGTCTATGGCGCACTCCGCGCTTCCTATGATTCCCGAAGAGGCTGAGGAGGTGCGGCCCGAAGAACTCCTCCTCCAAACACGAAGGGGGGTTAGATATTGTGATGGCCGAGGTCAACACCTCGGTCACCGTAGACCAGGAGGGAGAGCCCCTCCTATCCAGCAAGGGAAATGAGTCCTGGCCATCCGAACCCCCTGCGTCGACTGCTCCCGAGCCTCTGAGGCCCTCAACAACACGGGTTCCTCCCAATGGGGAGGAGGCCAGGGAGCCAATGCCAGCGCCAAACACCTCCGCAAGGGTGGCGGTTGGCTGGCCGGACATGCTGGAGGAGTTGGGAGCAACTCCGTCATCATTGAAGGGCACCACACTCTTGTGGGTGTGGTTATCCAGAGTGTTCGGTCTGTCCAATCCGAACTGAACGACGCTGTCCAAGGCCTTCTAATAGGCTTTGAGGTAAGTCAAGTAATGATCTTTCCTCACAATGCGGTTATAGTTGTTAGTTCAAGTAGGCCGCATACATAGCAGCTCCCGAGACTCTGCCAGGACCTCGAAGAGACCTGCAGACGATCAAATTCGGTAGGTCGCTTAACAATGTCCACATTTCTGAGGCAAACACAGGCATCTTCCCTGGCCGCGGCTGCTAATGGCATGGCGTTAGAGGAGATGCATCGGAAGCTCAAGATTTCTGATCAAGAGCTGGATCTTGTCAACAAACGGCTTGACCAGGCGAAAGGTAAGCTATGTAAAAAGATGTGTACTTGTCAGATAATGACTGGATGGACCATTTACTGATCCTTTATCTTGATGATCTTGCAGCTGCTGCCGCTGAGGTCAAGGGCTTAAAGGAGGTCCTGAAAAAAGCTGAGGCCAAGGCAGCCGAAAAGAGGCCAGTCGCTGAGAAGGCGGTGTCCGAGCTTGAGCAGGAAAAGCATGCTGCTAAGCAGCATGAGTCTCGGGTGACCGAGGTGCAAGGGGAGCTCCAGGATGCCGCGGAGAAGCTTCAGGCCCTTGAGAAGGGGTGGGAGGAGCAATCCTCCCGTCTATCCAAGGCAGAGAAGGAGCTCCAAGAGGCAAGGGGTGATGCCCGAGGTGTCCGGGAGAAGCTTTGGCAAGCCGCGCAAATTGCCAACGGTAAGAAATATTTACTGCTGAGTGTGTTCAGAGGCAACAGATTCGCCCTACTGATGAGGGTCTAGCGCTCTGCAGGCGTCTTTGTCGAACTCTCGAAGAATGTGGCGGCCGCGGCGAGGCACTATGCCACCCGCGAGGAGGACTCCACACAGCGGCTCTTTTGGTCACAGTTTCCGGACTCCGAGCGTCCTCCCCTCCTCAACGATCAAATGAAGCAGTTGATGGAGATGCATCGGATGTCCGAGCTGGCCTTGAAAGACCTATGTGTCAGCCTGTGGCCGACCGAGTCCATTCCGGACACCTACTTCAGCCTTGTGTAAAGGCTGCAGGAGGCGCCGCTCTGGATTGACGTCGTGAACCGGTCGACGTGCCTTGAGGGGGCGAGGCTCACGTTTGCGAAGACCATGGTCCATTGGCCAAGGATTAATCCAATGGAGATGGCCACTGGTCCTCTACCCCAGGGAAAGGAGCATCGCCGCCCCGAGCAGTACTTCGCGCAGGTGATGACCGGAGCGCAGGAGATAGAGGGCCAGTGTTCGAAAAATGTAATGCTTGAGTATTTGTAGCAAGTTTGTACCAAGTGGGATACATGCTTTATGATGCACCCGGCGAACTTATTTGAGATTGTAGTGATTAAATTTTGACTCTTGTGTGGCTGTATGTTTAGTTCCGAAAGCTACCAGTCGTCGGCTTCAGCCCCCAAGTGAATATCTGGAAGGGTGTTTTGTTTCCGCAGTGTTACCCTTAGCCAACATCTTGGAGCCCAGAAGCGAGAGTGCTGGAACAAAACCAGGCGATCTGACTATTCGGTTTTACTGCTTTCACTTAGCCTTAGGAGTTTGACAATGGGGACAAGGGACTAGCCCCCGGTGTATTGTGATGTACTTAGGGATTAAAGCCTGCCCTTTCCGATCATGTGGTCCGTGTTAAGACAAACCTTTCGTGTGACGCAGCGAAATCGCCAATGATTTTTAGACTCCAACCTCGTCATTGGATCGCGGTCCCGTTCGCGCTTACTACGACTATCAGTTTTCGGCTTTTTCCTCCTTAGGTACTTGACCGGGCAAACCAGTAGTACAATCATAGGGGTTCTCCCTTTTCCCTCTTAGCCAAACATGCATATAGTGCAATATCCGAGACGGCGGACACCTAGCGGTAGGCGGTGCTAGACTTGAAGATACTGAGATGATATATAAATCAAACACTTGACTAATTAGTATGTTTTAATGTCGGGCTGTTCGAAGAGCGAGGAGAGAATCAGAAAGGGAATAAACGAGTCGTAGGATGCAGATATCCGAACACCGTAAAGGGTATTTTTTTATTCTCGTAAGCTCAGGACGTCTAACCGTACAATTTGAACTACGAAGGTAATACTTGTAAGATACAAAAGAAAATTTATAGAGTAAAGGTTGACACAGGGCCTTGATGCGTGAGTTGAACCTTCATTGTGCCTACTGCATGTCTACGCCTTTTCTTCTGATAGGGGGGATTGGGACCATCGATGAGACCTTAATGGGTGAGGACCCTGCCAATGGAGCTTTAACCTTTGGGCTAACAGGAATTGGCCCCCGGGTTGTCCGAAGAAGAGGCAATTCCGAAGTTCGGTTTAGCCAAACATGTACTTCGGGTTAATGTATGCCTCACGGCTGCCCATGGTATTTTGAGTGCGAAGTTGTACTGACAAGGCACGTGGAGCACGAAGAATGTGGGCATACCGTGGGGCCTGTATCCCTATTTGCGACGAACGCATGCGGGTTCCCATGATGGGGAATGGGTTCGAACCCGTTCGCTATTGTCACTGGCCCTTACGGTGGGTCGGCATCCGGACCTATATGGGTCGGTGTGGTCTTTGGCCGCTAGGGCCGCAGTGTGCTCTTCGGTTCGAAGAGAGTGTTCTGTGTTGCCATTGATAGTTATGATGCTCGAAGGACCAGGCATCTTCAACTTGAGGTATGCGTAATGCGGAACGACATTGTATTTAGTGAACATTGTTCGGCCAAGGAGGGCGTGATAGCCACTGTGAAAAGGTGCAATATCGAAGATCAAGTCTTCGCTTCAGAAATTATCCAGAGATCCGAACACTACTTCGAGCGTCATGGTGCCCGTGCAGCGGGCCTCAACTCCCGGAATGACCCCCTTGAAGGTGGTGTTAATGGGTTTAATACTTGATGGATCGATCCCCATTTTCCTCACTGTATCCTCGTATATTAGGTTGAGGCTGCTCCGTCCGTCCATAAGGACTCTAGTGAGGTGGAATCCATTGATGATGGGGTCTAGCACTAGGGATGCAGAACCTCCATGGCCTATGCTGGTGGGATGATCCCTGTGATCGAATGTGCTTGGGCAATCTGACCATGGATTGAACTTTGGCATTACTGGGTCGACGGAGTATACGTCCCGTAGCACTCGCTTCCTCTCCTTCTTCGGTATGTGGGTTGCATAGATCATGTTTACCATCTTGACCTCAGAAGGGAAGGGTTTCTAGCCTCCACTATTCGGCATGCAGGGCTCGTCATCGTCCTCGCTTCATGGGCTTTTGCCCGAGTCTTTGGCTGTGAGTTTGCCGACTTGTTTGATCACCTAACAATTTCTGTTGGAGTGATTGGCGGGCTTCTCTGATGTGCCGTGGATCTCGCACAGCCTGTCCAGAATTGTGTCTAGTCTAGACAAGCCGTCACCGTTGCCTTTAGAGCCTTGCTTTCGGGGTTCGGATGGTTTCGGAATCTGGCATTCACTGTTGTCGATGGAAAACGACACCTATGGGATCACAAGAATCCCTACTACGGTTGCCGGGGCGCGGGGTTGCGAGAAGATCAGGATTAACAGTCAACACAGGGATCGTTTACCCAGGTTCGGACCGCGAGGATGCGTAATACCCTAGTCCTGCTTTGGTGTGTATTTGAGAGAGTTCTTGAGCTCTCGAACTAGCTATGGTGGCCGTGTAGTCCAAAAGAGCTGAATCCCTCTCTAGTAAGCCATGGGCCTCCTTTTATAGTCGGAAGGGGCTGCCACAATGGCACACAGGAGGTGGAAAGGTATACAGTGTTGCGAGCTTATCGCCCGTGTTACAGGACAAGATGCATTTAATGCGTAGCTTAGGTGTCCCTTAGCTTTATCAGGGGCGGGAATGAGTCCCGTCCTGTCAGTTGCCGCCTCGCCTTGCTTTGACACGCGCCCAGGCCAGCGCTGCATGCGGCGCCATGTAGGCAGGTAGGTAGCTGAGGTGGCGCAGTGGTAGGGTCTTCACGAAGATCTGCATTCCAGCACGCAGGTGCTTGCTGAGTTGGCGTAGAGGCCGCCCGTCGCCACATAGGTGCCTGCCCAGCTGGTTGAGCTAGCAGCTGCTTGGGGACGACGGTGGAGTCTTGGTGGACGGGGGCCTGGTTGTGGCCCCGCTAACACCCTCGGCGAGGGCCTTGCTGGGGGCCCGTCAAGGGTCTTGCCATGGCGTTGCAGTCGTTCCCGGCAAGGCTCTTGCCGGGGGTCTTGTGGATCTCCTCGGCAAGGATCCCGCCAAGGGTCGCCGTCTTCTGGTTCTCATCTGATCTCACATCTCTATGGTCTTGACAAATATCTGCATGCCACCACGGAGGTGCCTCTTGAGCCCTAGTTCCAATGTAGTTGGTTGGATTGGAACCCGTGGGCTCAAGGGTGGCTCACTCTGTTGGCGTCGGGCGTGCCGCCCCGGCAAGGCCCTTGCCGGGGCTGCCGAGGTTGCCCCGGCAAGACTGCTTTGCCCTTCTGTCCTTTGTGTTCTTGGTCTTGGCGTTGCCTTGGCCGTCCTGTGCTTCGGCTTCTCTCCGGCTTCCCTCCTTTGCCCTGCTACGTGCAGCCGTGGCGCGCGGCTCTGACTTCCCGTGGACAAGTAAAGGGGTCAAATGGAGAGCCCCTACTTTTGTACACCGACAGGAGCCCCCGTGCCTGGGCCACACATAAGCGCGACACGTTGTTGGGCCATGCCCAGAACGGTGCGCGGGCAGGCGGGCGGATTTTTACCGCAGTAACTCTTCGTCCGCTACGTTTCCCCATGACCCGCATTGAACGCGTGACGTGGGGGGTCGTGTGTGACGTGGGCGGCATGTGTGGGGCGGTTCTCGCATGCATGCGTCACATCGCAGTTAATGGGAAAGGAGGCGACCCGCGCCTTCCCCGTAAAAAGGAATAACCACGGGCGCGCTGCTCACTTTACCCCCTTTCCGGCGTCTTCTACAATCTCAGAGCCGCCGCCCCCTTTCTTATTCCTTCTCGAGCTCTCGCCTTTGCTCGCCGCCGCTGCGTCTCCACTGTCTTCTGTCTCTTGCTCCCCCAGCCACCATGGCGCCCAAATCCACCAATGGCAAGGGGGTGGCCAAGGAAGCCGGAGCGACGGAGCCGCCGGAGAGTGCGTTGGCGGCGCAGCGGATGCAGCTCGCCTACTTCCCCGCGACAGGCGACGTGTTCGAGCTCCGGGAGGCCTTCAAACCCCTGTGGGGGGTGAAGACGGGGAGAGAGACGATGGGGCATCCAGCCACGCGCGTCATCCCCGCCAATTGCGCCGAGGCCGCCTCAAATCCGTACCCTTTCTTTGTCGACTACTTCTCCTACGGGCTCTGTCCCCCCTTCTCCGATTTCTTCAATGATGTCATGCACACCTACAGCTTCCACCTTTTGGATTTTACTCCGAATGCCGTGGCGTGCATGGCTCTTTTCGCGCACCTCTGCGAGGGCTTCGCCGGGGTGCATCCCAACACGGCGCTCTTCCGCCACTACTTCTTCCCTCGTATCCAACCGGGGGGCGCCATTTCCGGTTGTGTCATCTGGATCTAACGGGCCAAGGGGACATACCCGGAGGGCGCCATAAAGGAGAGGTGGGAAGAATGGCAGGGTCGGTGGTGCTGGATTGAAGAGAAGAACCCGCTGAACTTTTGCCGGGTCCGCGATGTGCCGCCGGTTCGCGGGGTGACTGGAGCGACGTCGACGCCGACGATGAGAAGCTCATGGTCGCCACCACCAGGATCCTTCGCCTTACCGAGGTCGGGCTCACCCTTGAGATGATCGGGGCGGATTTCATCCGCCGCCGAATCGCTCCGCTGCATAACAAGGGGAGGCCGGCCTGGTTCTTCATGAACGCTGCCGACATCATGAGGCTTCACCCCGGCCTCGACCACAATTTCACGGTGATGGGGCATGCCCACTTCTGCCAGCGGCTCTTCCAGCTCGACGTGAACCGCGACGGCGAGGTCGAGCGGACCGGCAAGGCCGCGAGGGCCGCCGCGAAGGCCGGCAAGGTTGCCAAGGGGCCCTTGTTCAAGTTGCCGGTAGGAGTGGTCCCGCTGAGCAACAACTCGCGCCTGACCGACATCATCGCCATGATGCCGGACTTCAACGCGCATGGCCTTGACCCAAGCTGGGTCGAGCCAGAGGAAATTCAAGTGCAGGAGTTTTTCGACACCTTGCATGAGGGGTACGTCATCGCCGAGCCGTGGGTCGTCCAGGACACCACCCAGGCGGAGCTGGACTACATCGCTGCCAGGGCGATGGAGGCAAAGCTTGCCGAGGAGGCCGGCAGCGCCGGTGGCGTGTAGGACAAGGCCGCGGCAGAAGCGGAGGAGAAGGAGCTCGCCCAGCGGGCGGATGCCGCTGGGGAGGTCAGTAGCGCCGGCACCGGGGCTCCTCTCGTCGAGGAGGTGGTCGACGAGTCGTCGGAGGAGGAGGAGGCCGAGGCTGTCGACCCTTCGGCCACGGGGAGGGGCGAGTCTTGCGGCGGGCCACCTCCGGTGAGCCTGTCTGGCCCGTCAAGGCCGCGCAGCAGCCAAAGTCTCTGGAGGAGTCCGCGCGCCAGAGGAGGGCCGCGGCGGCGAAGAAGGTGGTGAGGGCCGCGGTGGCGAAGAAGAAAGCAACTGCCTCCTCTTCATCCAAGCGCGCCCAGACACCACCCTCCTCCCCTCCTCCGGCAGACGTTGACGCGGAGGTCACCTTTGACTTCGGGTCCCTCAGCCCAAGGAGGAAGAGGAAGGCAACAGAGGAGGAGGCCGATGACGAGTAAGTATATTGTTCCTTTTTGTCATCTCCATCTCCTTAATCTGTGTCGCTCGTCTTGACTTGTTTTCAACTTGGCAGGGATGCGGAGACACTGGCCCAGAAGGTGAAGAGGGCCAAGGCCTCAGTGGGTGGCCAGCCCCCGGCAGGAACTTCGAGGGTGCCACTGGTGGTTTTGAGCAGCCCGGACAGCAGCCCCCGGCCCAGCCCCCAGCGTAAGTTCATCACTCACCCCTCGTCAACATGTGTTGGGGGCACGATCTCTTGGTGCTGACCTTGCCATGGTCGCAGGAGGAGGACAGCAGCAGGAGGAGCCACAGAGGGCTACCCCCAACACGCCGCCCCCATCGACCATGCCCCCCCGAGGGGCGTCCCCGGCACGTGCGCCAAGCACCGGGCCCACGCACATGGAGGAGGAGGAGGAGAACTCGCGCGCCGGTGGCTTCGCCTCGGCGCCAAATGTTGGCGAGGAGGGGACCTCTGCTTCCCAGCCCGGCAATGGTAAGTCTCTCGCCTTTCGTCCCTATTCTTTTTCTTTTCTTGCTGACTCTTGGTCTTGGCTTTGTCTCATCCCCTTCTTGGTATCCAGATCATCCATTGGCAGACCAGGAGGACATAGACGGCATCATCGAGGATGTCGCCAAGGACGCTGCGGCAGAGGCCGAGAAGATTGCTGCCGAGGAGACCACCAAGGGCGCTGCCGAAGACGCCGCCAAGGGGCCTGCCGGGGAGCCCGGCAAGGGGCCTGCCAGGGAGGCCGGCAAGGCCACCACCAAGGAGGAGGTGGTCGATGACCAGCCTTCCTCCTCCGCTGCCTCCGGCTCCGGCAGGTATCTGAGGGTGACCGACGACCTCTTCGTCCACCTCCCAGGGTCGTCAACTCCAGGGCGCCCATCGAGGGAGAGGTGTTCGACGAGGAGGTGCTTGCTGCCGCCAGGCTCGAGGTTGTTGATGAACCAAACACCGGTGGCGGCGGCTCTCGGGAGGAGCGGCTTCTCCAGGCCATGGGCGCCAACTTTCGGAAGCTCCAGGCGCTCCACCGCGCCCACCTGGACAAGGCCAAGTCCAGGATGGCAACGGTGGACAAGGCGGAGGCGGACCTCAAGGTGCGCGTCGCCGAGGCGCAGACTTGGTTCCGCCAAGCTAGCGAAGAGCTAAAGGCCGCCCAGGGTAAGCTGGCCAAGCGCGACGTGGAGCTCACCATGAAGCTGGCTGAAATCAAGAAGGCCCAGGAGACGGCGGAGAGCTTGGCCGCCGCAGCCGAGGCCGCTCGGACCCAGCACCAGGCCGCGCTGGACTCCCAGGAGGAAGACCTTGCCGCATGAGGAGAAGCTTGCCGCAACGCTCTGCGGCAAGGATGAAGAAGTGGAGAAGCTCATCGTGTAGCAGACCCAGGAGCTGGAGCAAAGGCACAGAGAGGCGCTCGATGCCCAGGCTCTGGTTCACGCCGGCAAGGTGAAGGAGCTGGAGGTGGCACAGGACGAGCTGAAGAAGTAGGCCCTGGAGCTGACGGGGTAGAGGGACGCGGCCAAGGGCGCCTTGGCTAACGCGTAGGCCGCAGTCCTCAGCAAGGCCGAGCTTCTCTCCACGGCCAACAACTCCATCCGGGACCTGAAGCTGAAGCTGGTAGGCCTTGAGGGGATGCTCTCGGAGGCCAATGCCCGGGAGGGGACCCTGGCCAAGGAGCTGGAGACCGAGAAGCAGCTGCGAAAGAACGAGGCCGCCCACCACAAGGAGTTCGTGGAGGGTGTGAACCGCTGGATCGGCCGTCTCGTGGACGTCGCTGGCAGGATCACCTCGCAGCTGGCTACCATGGGGATGCCAAATGTGAGGTACGCCCCAGAGCGCAGTGGGACTACCAATGCCAAGCTGACCCTGTTCTTCGAGGGCGTCCTCGGGGCCCTGGAGCAGTTCCACGCCAACAGGGCGGCTTTACTGGCCGACGAGAACCGAAGGCTCTGCCGGGGTGCCATGACCAAGGTCCTCACCAAGGTGGCGTACTGGAACCCCACCCTTGACTTCGATGCCGCGCTGGAGAGCTGGCCAGAGGGTACCGACCTCGCGCCGCTCAAGGAGCGTATCGAGCCCATCATCAGCCTCATCGACGGAATTCAAAGGGTGGAGGGCCAACGTCGGGATTAGGCACCCCGTTTCTTATCGCCGCTGCAGGTTCATGACCAAGACAATTTCTATCTTTAGTTAGAACCGCAGCAACAATTTGATGTAATATAACTCCGCAGTACTTTTGATACAATGCATGTTATTTTCCTGTTCGATTTTCATTTGTATGTCCACCCTACGTTAACCGGGTAGGCTTGCCGCGCGTAAATCCACGGCAGCGTCTTGGGGACGGATCCCCATTGGCCTGCCGGGTGTGCTTGCTGCCGGGCGAACCACCTTACCGCCCTTAGCGCGGCCGCCCGAACTGTCGAGCTTGACTCGAGTCAGAATCGAGAGCGTTGCCGGTTGCGGAAGGCTACCCTGCCACTCTCGACGCGGCCGCTTGAGCTGTTGAGCGGACTCGAAACAGAACAAAGGCGTTGCCAATCGTGTCAGGGCCCCTTTGCATGCAGGTTTTCCATGCCAAGAACAAGATCTCCGAGGGGGATAACCTTATATAAGAAGGAATATCTAAAGTTTTGCATGACTTAGCTTTCTTGTCGCCGAACTGGCGCCCTTCGCGTATGTGGGCAGCGCCATCCTCTTGGCCATCTTCTTCTCAAGAAGTCGTGGCCACGAGAGACTGCTAGGCCGGCTGCTAAACCAGATTCTCACAACTGCGACTCCTACCTGGCGCGCCAAAGATGTTGGTGGAAAACGACACCTATGGGATCAGAAGAATCCCTACTACGGTTGTCGGGGCGTGGGGTTGTGAGAAGAGAAGGATTAATAGTCAACATAGGGATCGTTTACCTAGGTTTGGGCCGCGAGGATGCGTAATACCCTAGTCCTGCTTTGGTGTGTATTTGAGAGAGTTCTTGAGCTCTCGAACTAGCTATGGTGGCTGCGTAGTCCAAAAGAGCCGAATCCCTCTCCAGTACGCCATGGGCCTCCTTTTATAGTCGAAAGGGGCTGCCAGAGTGGCACACAGGAGGTGGAAAGGTATATAGTGCTACGAGCTTATCGCCCGTGTTACAGGACAAGACGCGTTTAATGTGTAGCTTAGGTGTCCCTTAGCTTTATCGGGCGCGGGAACGAGGCCCGTCACGTCCGGTGCCGCCTTGCCTTGCTTTGACACGCGCCCAGGCCAGCAATGCATGCGGCGCCATGTAGGCAGGCAGGCAGCTGAGGTGGCGCGGTGGTAGGGTCATCACGAAGATCTGCATGCCACCACGCAGGTGCTTGCTGAGTTGGCGTAGAGGCCGCCCGTCGCCATGCAGGTGCCTGCCGAGCTGGTTGAGCTAGCAGCTGGTTGGGGACGACGGTGGAGTCTTGGTCGACGCGAGCCTGGCTGTGGCCCTGCTGAAGCCCTTGGCGAGGGCCTTGCTGGGGGCCCGGCAAGGGTCTTGCCGTGGCGTTGCAGTCGTCCTCGGCAAGGCGCTTGCCGGGGGTCTTGTGGATCTCCTCGGCAAGGATCCCGCCGAGGGTCGCCGTCTTCTGGTTCTCATCTAATCTCACATCTCTATGGTCTAGGCAAAGATCTGCATGCCACCACGGAGGTGCCTCCCGAGCCCTAGTTCCAATGTAGTTGGTTGGGTTGGAACCCGTGGGCTCAAGGGTGGCTCACTCTGTTGGCGTCGGGCGTGCCGCCCTGGCAAGGCCCTTGCCGGGGTTGCCGAGGTTGCCCCAGCAAGGGTCTTGCCGGGGGAACCTGCTTCGCCCTTATGTCCTTTGTGTTCTTGGTCTTGGCGTTGCCTTGGCCGTCTTGTGCTTCGGCTTCTCTCCTGCTTCCCTCCTTTGCCCTGCTACGTGCGGCCGTGGCGTGCGGCTCTGACTGCCCGTGCACAAGTAAAGGGGTCAAAAGGAGAACCCCTAATTTTGTACACCGACAAATGTCGTATCCTCACTCTCACCATCATTGTGGCGACGTTTATTCTTGCTCCGTCGGGGATTTCTGTTTCTTTCCCGAACCTCGGAGGTACCTGGTGCGTCTGGGTTTGTGTTTTTGCGAGCAAGCCAAATGTCTTTGCCCGCGCAAAAGTGGGTCATGAGGGAAGTAAGGGCTACCATAGTTCTTGGTTTGTCCTGGCCGAGCTGCCTCACAAACCATTCGTCCTTGACACTATGCTTAAAGGCAGCCAAGGCTTCAGCCTCCGGACCGTCGACGATCAGATTTTCCTTGGTCAGGAATCGGTTCCAAAACTGTTGGGCAAATTCTCTGGATTGTTGCGTGATGCGATTTAGGTCGTCAGCATCTGGAGGCCGGACATAGGTGCCCTGAAAGTTTGCTCGGCAAGCGTCCTCAAGCTCTTCCAAGGAACCAACAGAGTCTTCAGAAAGGCTGTTCAACCAGTGTCTAGCTGGGCCTTTAAGCTTTAGCGGAAAATATTTGATGGCATGGAGGTCATCTCCTCACGCCATGTTGATCTGGAGGAGGAAATCCTCTATCCATACGGCTGGATCTGTACTTCCGTCGTATGGTTCGATATTCACAGGCTTGAAGCCTTCCGGGAATTGATGCTGCGTTACCCTCTCTATGAAGCACAAGGGGTGTGCGGTGCCCCGAACTCGGGCTACATCACGTCAGAGGTCTTCGGCCCTCCTAACCTGCTGCTACTCCCAGACTCTATTGTTTTGGTTTAACCGATCATAGTATCCTTCCCGGTATGCGAGCAGGTCCTCTCTGGGTCCATAGATGGACCTGGTAAGGCCTCCACGAGCATCTAGGTCATGGCGGAGGTCGTACTCATAAGTGGGCCACACTTGATCCTTGCCGTGACGGCGAGGTGGGGCGGCTGGGTGTTCGGCCTCGTCAGCTTCCCTGTACCGCACTCTAGGGGGGTGGTTCGGTAGTTCGGCATTTGTGTACATTGGGTGTGTTGGCTCTGCAGCCTCGTCATCGAACTGGGGCAAAAGCCTTCACTTGGGATAACTCCTGGTTGGCAGATTGCGGCCGTACCCCTCTTCGGCAGCTAGGACTTTAGTCCAACGGTCGTTGAGGGTGTCATGTTCAGCCTTGACTTTGCGTTTTTGCTTCTTTACGTTGCGGGGGGTAGCTAAAGCCGCCACTTGAACCATTCTTGCTCCAGAGGGTCTTCGGGGACGATAAAATTGTCCTCCCCGAGACTGGCCTCCTCTTTAGAGAGTGGCAGGTACTTGCTATCCTTAGAGTCTCCATGGCTTTCCGGATTGAGCGAGTCCTCTTGCCCTGGGGGATCATCCTGATGATGCTCATTGGCTGCATCTCCGGTGAGGTTGTCCGTATTATTTATGGTGTTATTCTCTGTCGAGTCTATGTTGCTTGCGTGGCTTTTACGTGGTTTTGATCGATGATGCTGTTTTCAGCGTTTGGGAGGCTCATCTCTGGGCTTTCCTCTGTCTTGATTAGAGGTGCTGTCATCGTCCTTGGGGGTGTCCACCATGTAACTGTCGTTGGTGGAAATGGCCGACCAGTTCCCATGACGGGGGGTGTCAGGACCCCGATTCTAAGTCACACCGATCTAGCATGTAACACCTCATATCACTTTGCGGCCTCAAGCACGGTATTCCCACAGGTGTCGCCTTACCTGGCCCGGGACCGTTTGTGCCTTTTAGCTCACGTATATGATAGTGTCTCTAGCATCCATATGACAGAGAACCCAGGCCGACATAACTAGTCGTGAACCCAAAGTGGCACTAACTTAGAGGGACAGGCATACATGAAACAACATCGAGCATGTCGGTCATCATCGTGTGAATCCGGGCCGTACCAACTGGGCCAACAGGACTCCGGGATTCTGGGCTATAGCAGGCTAGCAGGACTCCAGAAGTCACCGCGTGACATTTCCCCGAAGGGACAGACACATGAACGTGTGAATCACATGCCGGCCAGTCTAAGTGTTCCAGAGCAGTAGTGCTGGGCTAGCAGGACTCTGGTAAACCGGGCTGTAGCAGACTACCCTGGCTCAATGGAAGCACGAGACTACATTTCCCCATAAGAGAGGCTACCAAGGATAGACAACTAGGTTGTCGGATCCCACACATACCAAACATTTCAATCATACACACAATATGCTCGATATGTGCAAATACAACATGGCATCACAACAAGACTCTACGACTCACAGTATTTATTCATTAGGCTCCGAGGAGCCAAGTATTACAAACATGGGTCTCATGACCCAACATACAGAGCATACAAGCAACAAGCACATGCGGAAGCTTAAACATGTCTGAGTATAGACATCTACAAATGAGAAAGGCTGAGAACCCTGGCTATCTACAAGACCCTCCCAAGGGTACAAGATCGTAGCTGAGGTAACAAGCTAAACGTCGAAGTCCGTGCGGAACTACTAGTGAGAGTGAAGTCTCTCTGCAAAAACATAAATTAAGCAAACGTGAGTAAAAATGTACCCAACAAGACTTACATCAGAACTAGCTACATATGCATCAGTATCAATAAAGGGGTGGTGGAGTTTGACTGTAGCAAGTCAGCTTTGACTCGGTGGCTATCCTGAACTACGACTGCAAGTAACTCTTTTGAGGTGGCGCACACGAGTCCACATATTCACCAATCAATACAGCACTATGGATCCGCTCCCGTCTCCCTACGAGAATGCCATCCATAGCACTCACGCTTATCTTACGCATTTTAGAGTATCCACTTCCTCTTGTCTATGAACTGTACAGGCAACCCAGAAGTCCTTTACCACGGACGCGGCTATTCGAATAGATGATGTTAACCCTGCACGGGTGTACTTCTTCACACACGCTCTCGACACTTACCACCATGTACACGTCATGTATCTCGGCAACCTTCAAGCGGAAGCCTGGCGAGGGAGTCGGCCACGACCTGACTAACCACACAAGTCTCTCGTCTAGGTTTATCGCCTATTTGGGTTCCATCCGCAAGGAGATCCAGATGGGGTGTCGCTCACGGCCCCAAACGATGTGTACAGGGTTCCAAGCCCAGCAAACGGGCGGCGCTTGGCATACCCGGCCATGGTGCTTAGTCTGTCCCAAGCCCACCTGTACCGGGTGCCACTTGGTAGACTACTAACACTACCTACAAACACCAGAAACTAGTTGCAACTCCTGGACAGAGATCAGGTTGATTAATAAGTCGAGAGAGCTTGGAGTGCCCGGAGCCCAATGTGTGGTAGTAGCTGTTCATGGATCACAAACACAGAACTCAGTTCCTAAGGACGGTTTCAATGAGACAAACCACCATGTACTCCTACATGGCCTCTCACCGCTACCTTTACCAAATCGTGTTCACACACTTAACTCTCAATAGTAGGACATGTTCACCACATTCCAATTCATCCCCGATGAACAGACCTGACTCAACTCTAAGCAGTAGCAGGCATGACAAACAAGCATGAATGAGTAGGCACATCAGGGCTCAAACAACTCCTACTCATGCTAGTGGGTTTCATCTAGTTACTGTGGGAATGACAGGTCATGCAGAGGAAAGGGGTTCAACTACCACAGCATGTAACAGTTGAATCGTTGTTGTCCTAATGTAGTAAAAGAGAGCAGGAGCGAGAGAGAGGGATTGTATCGGAATGGACAAGGGGGTTTGCTTGCCTGGCACTTCTGAAGATAGTGTTGTGTCTTCATCAGTGCCATCAATCACATCGTCGGAACATACGTCTACCGAGGGGGAACAACCACCGGCAAACACAAAAAGGAACAACATTCACTACAATGCACAATCAAATGAATGACATGTCATGTTAAGGACTTGAATTGACCTAATGCAGTAGTAAGCCAAGTTAATTGAAGTGGAATTCAAACAAGGTTAAACTCCAACTCCAAATGCTAGTTCATAAATTGTCCTAATCATGATTTATCTTATTCAGTGATGTTAACTTGTTCAAACATACATGAAAGTGCCATAACCTGGTTCTTCATATTTTTCTGACAATTTTTCATATATATTTTATTTCATTTGGAGCTATAGATTATTTCTTATTATTTTTAGAAGTTTGGGGTATTTTCTGAAATTTATAAATCATTTCTGATTTATTTTAATTCCAGAAAAGGATTTATGAAGACGGGGTGACATGAGCACCATGTCAGCAAGTCAACTGGTCGGTCCAGGTCAAGCCTGACCAGTGGGGCCCGCTGGTTAGTGACCCGGTGACAGTTTTTCTCACATACAGGTGGGGCCAGTCAACGGTGACGTCAGCGGGTCAACTGACGTGTGGGGTCCACTGTGTTTAGGTTAAAACTTACCAGGGGTTTACCCCGTGGTTAAATAGGCGGTGGGGCCCACATGTCATCGACACGTGACACTAACTAAACACGATTAACACCTAAACTAATGGCGCCACGTCAGCGTCACCGGAGTTAGACGCCAGCGACCTCAAGTCGCGGCGGAAGGTCGCCGGAGTGGCGCTACGGGCGACAGTGGGTCAAGCCAAGGGCACCAGTGGGTTGCCCTCGCTCGCCCGCATCCAGGTGTGGCACCTGCTGGTCGGGGGGTGATCTGTAGCAGCGACGGCGGCAAGTTGGGCAGCGGCCGGAGTTCGGCCAGGGCGGGGCTATGGCGTAGAGGTCATAAGCGACCAGGGAAGAAGCGGGAAACGACTCGGGGGCTCACCGCGAGTTCATAGGGAGGGTAAGTGGGCTCGGGGACGTCCTGTCAGCGGCGAATTCGGCGACGGTGTTCGATGTCCGAGGCGGTGAGGAAGATGACGATGGCGGCAACACTGCAGGGCATCTGGGGTGCGTTCTTCGTCTTGGAGATTCACGGCGTCGAGGCGGAGCTAGTGGACGCAGCCACGGGGCATGGGGGCGGCGGTGGATGCGGTGCTACACATTCACGGGACGGCGGTCGGCAGCTGCGCTTGGACGCGGGCGAGGAGAGAGCAGAGGGGGGAGAGCCAGAGAGCAAGGGGGGAGTGAGGGGAGGCGTCGGGCGTCTGCGGGCGTGGATCAGGTCGAGGGAGGCAAGCAGGAGGTGGCCGGGAACGCACGCGCGCGCGCCACGCTTCCCCTCTGCCTACTGGCAGGAGGAAGAAGACGGCTCTGCCCTCGGTGGGCTGGGCCGCTACAGTGCCAGAACAGGTAGGCCGGCCCAGGTAACTCTCTCTGTTTTCTAATTTAAATTATTCTGTTTTCTATTTATTGTGTTTTGTTTTCATTTAGTAAAATACTAAACCATTTTCTTAGCTTGTCAAAATTATCATGTGGCTAGATATAATATATCGGAGCCACTCACTATTTTACACAATTATTGGATTCATAAACTAGTTATTATGAATATAAATCCAATTCAAATAATTATTGGTTTGATTCAAAATCCCAAAATAATCATTTCTGAGATTCAAAAAATATTGGTTTGAGTTTTAGCTCTTGCCAATATCTCCAGAGATTAACAGGAACATTTTTGTTGGGCTCATTTGAACGATTTCAATGTTGATCATTTTTGAAAGATTTTATTGAGGCTTGAGAATTCCCTCAATTAAATTTCACTGGAATTTAGACATGATGCATAATGCACTCTGATGCAACTATTTACAAGCAAAATTCTAGGGCTGTGACAACTCACCCCCAATAAACAAGAATCTCATCCCGAGATTCAAGACGTGAGGTAAGAAATCGGAGAGGAGACAAAGCCAACACAATCTTCTCGATCCAACTGCCCTTCTCGAAGATGTTGATTCATTGCTCCAATTGATCTTGACGTCTTTGCTTTTGAGAACTTACCCAACACGATGACAAGGAAAGAAACTCTACAGTGATCGATCTTCACGAAGATCAAGCAAATCATGGTCAACCCACGAAATGAGATGTTGAAACATCCCTTGAGCTGAGACACAAAACACATATCAGGGGTGATGGAAGCCAGATGACGAAGGTTCAAATTGGTAGGCAACAATTCCACGCTTGAGTAGGATGGTGCACGGTCTCAACGTAGCGAGGGGTTATTTGCCATGATCCCATAACAGGGCACCTACGAGGAGGTGACTCGTAGAATTATTCCCTTAAGTGGAAAAAAGAATTACTTTTGATACAGAGATCATTGAAACTCTCTATATCAGCTTAAGGAAAATCACAATTGATCATTTCAAAGAGTTCAAAGGAATGGCATACTCAGACTAGAATGGATGATGTGGACTACCTTGTTGAAGACAACGCAATGCATGATTTTTGCTTATGACCGAAAATGGATGGGACTCATGGTAAGTCCACTTTTAAAGATGATCCTGGACAGCAACTACTAAGAAGGACAACCCATGGGAAATTGGCACGACGGGGTGCAAGCTGGGAAAAAAATGCAAATGTTGGGAATGTTTCAACCATCATATCTGCCTAAGATTCAGATCTGGTTAGAAATAGGATACTTCAGACTCAACATGTCTGAAAAGAAAGTTTGCAACACAATTCGATGAGATGACGTTGCGAGATTCTCGGGGGATGAACTACGATAGCAAGCTCCAAAACATGAGCTGGTTCTGCTACATACATGTGAACACGCTGTCCAAGACAAGTATGACCACATAGTAGCCTTACAATAATACACTACCAAGTTCTGGTTGGGAACCATCATTGCGGGTAACGAAGTCCTTACATAAGTCATATGATTAGCTCTTATGAAGGAGCTAATTCTCCTTGAAAAAATGAATCAGTGGCTTGGCGTGCTAGGAAACACATATGGAATGGAGGCGGCCAACCTATCAAACCATAGAGTACTTCGCACATGCATGACTGACTCGGGATGATTCCAAAGGAAGCAAAAACAAGCTTTCTCGAATCCACGGCGGCAACTTGCATCAAATGCACACGAATTAGGGGAAGTCACTCCTTTCATCCAAACATATCCTTCATGAATAGGACATGAAGAAAATTCTAACACAAGTTTCCAACACTAGCTTAATGTTCAACATGAATCATGGAGGAGATAAAATGCTGCTGATGGGCTCAACATCAACTCATCGAAATTTCCATATCACTGGAGTACCACCATTACGTGAACAGGGGGATAGCATTGGTTAGACCAAAAGATGTAATGGTGTAAGCCCGATGGATCAACCATAACTAAGACAACATCACGAACATCGTTGGTTCTGATTTGATTTGATGATAGCCATACTCAAATCAAAGTTTGGATAAGATGATAGGTCCATTAGCTGATCACGAAGATCAATCAATGAAGATATCATATTTCTTCAACACACACAAACACAAGGATATCCCTTTGAAAATGAACTAAGTCAACAGCTTTTATCCTCCAACTCTTCAAGTTGTTGTTCAGCTTAACCAACTAGCTCAGGGGTACGTACCCAACACAGATTCCTGGAGAATGGCTGGTTTAGAGAAAAACCAACATGATCACGAACTCAACATAGCGATCAGGTGACAACCTGGTAATACTTCCGAGAAGATATTCAGAAAATCACGAACCATCGATATGTTACTAAGCTCGAGATCAATCTTGCTTTTCAGGGCAAGACGATATGATCAAGGGAGCGAGGGGTTGACACAATCCCATCTCATGATCGAGGAGTGCACCAGGAAATTTGGACTAGGTAGCACGACCCATCTTAGAATGATGGTTCGGTAACCAACACGCTAAGAATGAAATTATCTTCTATTAACTACCAAGCAACGAGGTTGCTAGGAGTATTGACTTCACACATCATGGTTCAGCATTCCGGTTACATCAACACAGGAACCGAGGAATGAAGAATGATGGAGAGAAGTATCACTGCATCAAGAATCCATAAGAGGTGGTGCAATTCCCACAACATTCTTGATATAAAGATGGTAATACTCTAGGATGGAACAAAACAAAAGCTGGATTGGCATTTTTATCTGCAGAATACAACTGCTTTGACCCAATCCTAGATGTGGATGGGGTACTAGAGTTTGTTTCTCCTAGTCATACCGGAATATATATAGCCGGTCTATTCTGCTAATATTATCAGAATAACTATTCTGATAACACTTCTGCACTGCACGCTCAACGCGAGTGCACTACACTTTCAGTAGCAGTGGTACTGCAATACAGAGACTAGTGAACTTCGTGTCAGAAAAAACTGCACACGGTATTTTTTCGATACCTTATTCGCTCTAATTTTTTAACCATTTGTCGGAACAAGGCACATAATATAACGTTGAAAAGCTATGGATTAGGCGCTACTTTGCCATGTTGAACACTTGTCGAGATTCCTCATGGTTTGAGAGCAGTTTTGAAAATGGTGCGGCCCACCACCAGTGGTAGCGAGCATTTTTTCGCGCTTTTGTCTAAAGCACTCGTCAGAATGAAGCAAATAATACACCGTTGGAATGATATCGTTGAGGCGCATGTTTTTCATATCTATTATTTTCCCTAATTCGTTACGGTTTAAGAGTAGTTTCAAATTTACTAAATCCTGAAATTCTGTTTTTCAATTTTTTTGAAATTTTCGGTACTGTTTTTGCTCCAGTTTTCTAACCGGTTGTCGAAATGAGGTGTATGATACACTGTTGGAAAGCTATGGACGAGGCGCAACTTTCATATGTTGAAATGTTTATGAGATTCCTTACGGTTTTTAATTAATTTTGAAAATCGTGCGGCTAACGATGAGAGGCAATGGCCGTTTTTCACAAAATTTTTACAAACCTTTGGTCAAAATGATTCACATTGTATGCCATTGGAAACATATCGATGAGGCACAACTTTTTCATGTAGAACACTCTCTCCGATTCCTTACGGTTTAGGAGCAATTTTGATTTTAACGAAATGCGGACACTCTGTTTTTTCGCGACACCAATATCGTCGTATGTACTGCATCAGACAGAAACCACACTTCTTTTAGATTGAAAACTGCACTTCATCGGACAAACAAGTGCACTGCATGATTTCTTTTTTTGTGGGACCTAAATTTTCCTAAACGAGGTGCAGTTCACTTCATGTCGAGTGTTGGTGAACCGCAATACTATAAAAAGTGAACCTCGAGACTACCGTAGACGGGTCGTACTGCATCAGATAGAAAACCGCACTTATTTAGACCAAAAACCGCACTTCATTGGACAGACAAGTGCATTGCATGATTTCTTTTTTGTTGGACGTAAATTTTTCCAAACGAGGTGGAGTGCACTGCTTCAGACTAAAAATCGCACTTCATCGGACAAGCAGGTGCACTGCATGATTTCTTTTTTGTGGGACGTAAACTTTCCCAAATGAGGTGGAGTGCACTGCTTCAGACGAAAAACCGCACTGCATCGGACGAGCAAGAGCACTTCATGATTTCTTTTGTCGGACGTAAAAAGTTTCAAGTGTGTACTACAAAGTCCTTCGGAGCAAACTTTTCTAAAGACCGGAGTGCACTGCATTTTTCTTTTTCTTTTTCTCTACAGTGCACTGCATATATATATATATATATATTTCATTTAAAAATGAAATATGCACCGCGGGGACGAGGCGAGTGGACTGCATTGTTTGTTTGCAGGCTAAACATTACACACAAGAATTCATCCACATCTCTTTACTCTCATTTCCTCTCTGCATTTTCTCGAACAACAAAATGAACTTACTTTTAAAGGAAAAGTGATGCTCTCTTGTCCTTCGTTATTAAGTGCATAACAAATTATTTTTCCAACAAATGAAAAACATGGGTGTAGTGGGCTTCATCAATCGCCTGCAATAACCCTTTTTCATCAAAATGAACCTCTCTAACATAACAATCAAACTGCACTGGACCAAACTTAAACAAAAAAAAGGAGTTAACATGTGAAAGAAGCGAACTACTCCAACATACATAGCAAACTGCATCATCACTGGACCAAAATATTATTTGCACTTTTTTGAAGCTATGCCAACGCGACACAGGGAGTTCGGCGGCAAGGGGCTCGCCCACCTTCAGGCACCTTTGCTGTCGATGTACTTCCTATAGGGGAAGACAGAGCTGCAGGTACCCGTGGTATGGACTGCAATCACAGGTGAAATCCGGGCAAGACGGGGATCGCCGGTTCTTAGTAGATTGACGGAGGTTGGAGGAGTTGTACGTTGGCCCGAGGACAAGGGGAACTGCGTGCCTGCCCGACAACGGAGGCGGTGCACAACCCACAGGGTGGGGGCAGTAGTTTTACGAGCCCGACGTTGGCCGAGCTGCACTTCCCCGTGGGCAGGACTGCACGCCCGTGTGCAGAGTCGCAGTGGCTGGCTTGGACAGCGACGCGAGTAGCAAGGACAAAGGCGGCCTCGCCGGAGCCGCCGGAGAGGAGTGAGGGTAGGCTGCCTCCTCTTCTCATCGGGGATCTTCTCCTACTGGATCCATGGCAGAGAGGAGTAGCTGGGGTCGGGCTCACCAGATCCGCGGCGGAGAGTGAGGTCATAGTTGGTGGGGAGCCCTCTCCTCCATGGTCGCTGGGCGGCGATTGTCGGAGAAGTAGGCGGAAGAAGAAGGAAATGAGGGGGGGGGGGTTGCTCGCCTCTGGTGCTGCTATGGCTGGCCGGCACGGCGGCGTGAGGAGAGGCAGGACGATAGGAACCCATGCGGCGGTGGCGATCTTGAGGAGGGGAAGACGAGGGGAGGTGGAGCCAGATCTGCCGAAACCGGTGGCTGCTGGGCGGGGCTTCGCCGCCGGATGTAGTTTGTTGGGCGGGGGCACAACCCCGTGCTGCGGTGGCGAGCGAAATAGGAAGGTGGGGCGGGGGGATGATCCGTGGCAGCCATGATCCGGTGGTGGTGCGGCCCCTGAGGTGACGGGGACTGGGTGGGATCGAAATCGCGTGGTCGGGCATGGGCTATTGGTGGCGCCTAGATCCGTCGCCGGCCGTGCGCGGGGAGGCGTGGAAGGTGGGATCCGTCACCGGCAGGCGCGGCGGTGGCTCACCGGGGCAGGGGTCGGTGGTTGGTGTGTGCGCGCAGGGAAGATGGTGGAGGGGGAGGCGTGGGTGGTGGGATCCGTCGCCGGCAGGCACGGCGGTGGATCACCAGGGCAGGGGTAGGTGGGTGGTGTGTGGGCGCGGGGAAAGTAATGGAGGGGTAGGGGTGTGGTGCTGGGAAGAAGGTGGAGGAGGATCTGGGGTATGGCCCGGGGAAGAAGGTGGGGTGGGTCGGGGGCACTGTTAGCAGAATAAGCATACGTGTTATCAGAATAAGGTCTTAAGGGGTGTTATTAGAATAGACCCACCCTATATATATATATATATATTCTGCTAATATTAGCAGAATAACTATTCTGATAAAACTTCCGCACTGCATGTTCAACAGAAGCGAACTGCATGTTCTTTACGCTGCGCACTACAATGCTACATGGGAGAACTGCTTCATTTTCTGGCAGTCCGCCCGCGTATTCTGTGTCGAATCGGGTGTTGCGGGATGATTTAATTTGTTTATGGATGTCAGTTGACCTTTATTCTTTGTAATTTACAGGAAAAGCGACTAAAATCTTGGTAAATCGAGGGATTTGGCGGGCGAGTTTTGCTCTGTTCGTTCATGTTTCTCTCAGATGCGACTTTTTGGCGCTCGGATGTTGTTTGTTAGTCAGAATTGTTTGATATCGTTCGTTTAATCGCACCTTTTACTCTAGAAATTGTGTAATTTTTAGGAGTTAGTTTTCAGTTCCCGCGAATTTGGTTGTGTGGGCGGGTGAGCTTCGTCCGCTCCTCTGTTCTTGTTGATTTTCTGGATTTCGCGCCTCGATGTGTTTTTGAATCTTGTAATTACTGTCACTGTTGGTTTTAATTCATTGTATTGCGGGTATAATTCTCATTCTTTGATTTGCAATTCTTAAATAAAAGCTGATGTTGTTCGTCCAGTTGCCGTGTGTTCGATGTAGTTTTTTGCGGGGTATTTTTCGATAGTTTAGTTGTTGGACAATTTTTAGGCGAGTTATGTAAGTGTGATTGAATTAGCACCTCTGTTAGTCTATGACACATATGTATTTCTACTGCTTTAATTTTATTGTTGTTGTTCTCGCATACGCTGTAGTGCACTGCATTTTCGTTAGTAGTGTACTTCGTTTTAGCTGCATTACAGTGGTCATGGCAGCTTATGAGATTTCTCTTTTCTTAAACTGCATTCTTTGTTTTAGAGGACTGCATAATATGCACTTTCCTACTGCATTAGCAGTATGGTTAATCTTCTATTGTGTTATTAGAATAGATGGTCCATTATATGCTTTTGTTAGCTGAATAGTTATTATGACAAATTTTTTGAACTGCATACTATGAGAATTCTTTTGAACATCATATGTTCACTGCAAAGTTTCGACCATTCGCATTGCATTGTTACTGCTCAAATGACTGCTTTTTTATATATATTTAGGACCAACTATGTGTTTGAGAGAACTGCATTACTGCGAGCAGCAAGTTGTCTAAAAATGGGTGATAAAATGATGTAGATGAGGTTGCATACTTTAAATAGGCACCGTTCAAAGTGTCTGGTGGACATAATTTTAAAAGCATACAGCATTAGCAAAGCATTAGAAATATCTCACCGATGGCTTGCTTCATATTTAGACTGCCTACAGTGCAAATATTGTAAATTTCAGGGAGTCCTCTTCTTTGTAGAAAAACAGCATGGCCACTTCTCCAACCTCAAAGCCATTCTGGGAGACAAATTCTTTCCAACCAGTAGTTATGTTGATGCATTCTTCAGAGTCGATGTGGTAGTTAGCTTGCATGTCTCCATACCCATTCTTGTGTTCTGTCTCCAAAGTAACCTTCCCTGAACTCGGAGCAGGAAATTTTTACTATTGATGGCAGTTTCTGCATTTTCGAAAGGATGGAAAAAGAATGTTTATAAGTAAATAACAATGTATGAACATATATATACCCATTCTTTATAAGTAGGATGATCTGTTTTATGTTGAGTTAAATATGTACATATATATGACTACTATTTTTTATAAAGTAGTTGCAATGTATGAACAAACTTATATACAGAATTGACCTCTAGTTTTACTAGGATATATATTATACTGTAACATGTTTGTACTGCAAGGTCATTTACAGTGTACTTCGCTAGCATGTTAAGAGAACTGAAATACTGATCTACTGACCCTCTTTTTTGTCCGTGTGTTGTGGTACTGAAGAAAAATAGGTGGAACCATCTAGTCTTAATAGGTAAGAAATCTGAACAACAATACAAATTCTGTTTGTATTTGTTGACACTACTGAACAAATTGATGGAACTATTCATTTAGATGTGAATTTGCAGCCTAGATTATGTCGAAAATTGTGAGGGGAACAACATACCCAACTTTCATGCAGATCTGCGGGTGTGAGGCGATGAAGAAATGGTGCCCGAAACCCCCTGTTGGGTATCATCAGGCACCCGAGCATGCTGCGCCACTCTGTGTTTGTGAGCTCTAGCCCCTCTGCGTAAACGCATGTATCCGCTACCGGCGCCATCCTTGCCAAACACCCGCACTTACAGTCCATGGCGGGTTCAGTTGAATTTTAGAGAACAGCTGGTGATGGGATGAACCCTAGATCTATGATTTGAAGAAAAAAGAGGAACGGGGGAGGAGTTGTGTCAGTCTGGAGCATGAATGGATAGGTTTTTTATGCAACCAATTGAGCAACGGGAGTAATAAATGTTTGTGGTTGGTGTTAGTTGGTAGATTGATTCTGATTCAGTGTACGCGAATGCATTTGAGAAGCAACATGACTTCTTAGTTGAAAATAGAGAACTGCATTGTCGTATCACAACGAACTGCAGAACACGTGGTTGGGCCTGTGTTTGTGGAGTGGTATGTGGTAATTTTTTTTAATATTCAGCAGGCTTTCTCTTTGCCTGTTGGGCCTATGTTTAGGGAGTGAATACACATTCGGCCTGTGTTCGGGGAGTGAAGACGCATTGGGCGCAAGTCGGCCTGTGAGCACGGCTGGTTCCCGGTGCGTTGTGTGCGGCCTAATGTTCAGTCCCACCTCGCCCGCGGAAGGCGCGCCCCACCTGTTTATAAGAGCTGGCGAGGCAGCCGTATCGAACTCCTCTGGTTACTTATTTGGGCGCTCATACACGGCGCTCGCTGCTCTATGCTCTCTGACCTGTGGGCCCATGTGCGCCCGACCCCACGCATCGTGGCTCAGAACGACTCGCCTGCTGTGGGCGCAGACCTACTATGAGACTGGCTGGGGCCGGCTGCACCTGGGTGGTCAATTTTTTTCTTTGTATTTTCGGTCATGTATATTTTTTTCAATGTAAGGGCGTGCACTGCTTAGCAAACCATCCTTGCACTACATTGATCAGGGTTCTGTACTTCATGTGCACGCATTCCGTACTACATGTACAGTTCTCATTTTTGTTTTCATTTTTTTGCTCTTATGTAATCTTTTTTCCAATGTAGGGGAGTGCACTGCTTAGTAAACATACCTGCATTGCATTGATTATGTTCCTGTACTACACGTTCATATATTTCCGCACTACATTTTTTTCAATGTAGGGGCGTGCACTGCTTAGCAAATCATCCATGCACTGCACTGATCAGGGTTCTGTACTACATGTGGACGCAGTCAGTACTACATGCACAGTTCTCATTTTTGTTTTCGTGGTTTTGCTCTTATGTAATCTTTTTTCCAATGTAGGGGAGTGAACTGCTTAGTAAATCATGCGTGCACTGCATTGATTACGTTTCCGTACTGCATGTTCATATATTTCCGCACTACATATACAGATCACATTTTTCTTTTTTTTTTCTCTTATGTATTCGTTTTTCCAAATTTAGGGGCGTGCACCGCTTTGTTGGGTATGTGTAAACTTCATTTGACGGAGTCTGTACTGCATTGGTACACAACTTGCACTGCATGTGTCCTATTTGCACACTGCATCTTATTTCATTTTGTGCACTGCTCGAATCTAATGGTACATAAGCAAACAACAGAAAACAAATTATCACAGGCATTCTGTACAACAAGTTCATCATCAGCAAACTAATTTCAACAGAAAGCAATCTAACATAATCAAAGTTCATCATTACAAGCGATTCTGCATGGCAAGCAAACTAAGTTCAGCAAATGCAAATGATCACAAGCAAACTAACAATACATAAGCAAACAACATAAAGCAAATTTGATGATAATTCTAAAACGACGCTGACATTGTTGGCTCTTTGGCTGACACCATCTTCTTCTTCACCAGGTAGCGTCTCCCCATCCCCAGCTGCTCCTGGCGTGCTTCTTGGGGGGCTCCTCCTTCTCCAGCTTTGCACAGCGAAGCCCGTCCTGGGTGAGGGTGATGTGGTTCCATATCTCGTACACTGCGTAGGCGTCCTTTGCCGCATAATCGATGTGCCTCATGGACATAGGCAAGGTGGCCTAGTGCTTGTGTTCGTCATCGGTGATCTTCTTCTTCACGTTGTTGTAGTAGTCGTCGATGAGCATGCCGGAGACGTCTCCAAGGGAGTCCAACTCCTTGGTTGCCTTGGGCACCCTCCACTCCTTCTGGATGTCGACGAAGTTGGTGACCTCCAGATTGACGCGCTCTAGCCTGGTTTTGTCGCCGTCGATGGAGAAGCCTGCAAAAGGTGTACCTGGGGTCGGCGAGGAAGTTGTCGAAGATGGTGCACCTTTCAGCGGCGCTCAGTTGGAAGAGCAGCACTGGGTGTTTCTTGCCGATGGAGAGTTTGCAGAGGGCGGGTTTATGCGTCGCTTCAGGCTCGTTGTTGTACTCGAGATCAATGCCGACGATCTTGTGGCGCTGGAGGCTGAGGTAATGCTCGTACTACGCGAGGGTGATTGTGACAACCTGGTGTTTGCCCTTTCTTATTTGCTTGAAATTTCATTTGAAAGTTTTTGAAACTTGGAGTTTCTGAATCTTTTCATTTGGACTTAAACACTTGGGCATCCTTGGCTTTCACCCAAGTGTTCACTTCTCTCCCAAACCATCACTTCACTTCTGATCCACCACAAAATAACCTTTGGAATATTTTTCTTAAATGAAAAATATTCATTTTCTCTCAAAAACCCTAAGCTATATCTGTTTGCATCAAGGAAACCCTAATTTTTATGGCTCAGAAAATTCTAAGATAATTCACAAATACTCTAGGGACCCTAGGGCACCTCCCCGAGCAAAAATATTTCATCACTTTTTGGAATATTTTTGCTACAGAAAATCTTTTCTGTTCTGGACAGAAATGGTGGTTTCTACAGCAACTACCATTTTACTTGCTCCATTTGACCTGAACTTTCTTGTGCATCTTTACCTTAGTAACTTATAACTAGCCTCCAAAGCACAGCCCCAAACTCCCAGCCAGTTGACCACAGTAACATCACAAAGTTACTGACGAGAAACTTACCTGGCTTGTAAAATCTTCTCTACTGCACCTGGATCCAAACCAAATTAAGGGTGGTTGATAATGATATCTTTTGGTCAAGCATATGAAAGATTTATCGGAGTTACTTTCTTGCGTAGGAAATTAATAAAACTTGTTGCAAAATATTTTGGTTAAGTTGTGAGTCATTTTTGAGCAAGTAGAGTAATATGAGTTGTTGACGTTTATGCTTGGTGTGCATATGGATGATGTCGGTCATTTTTATCAATATGTGATGCATGTGTTTTTTTGCATTTCATGGCATGCTATGACACCTGTCATTTTTTTGGTTTAAAGATTAATCCTGAATATAACTCAACTTGAATATACCGTTGACTGGGTCATGGTGCCGCTGAATAGAGTTTCTTTCCAGTGCAACCACATTTGCCTTGTGGGAAGGCCTTGATTCGGTCCATTGACACGGCCTCTGGTCGGTGCCTCCATCTAGGGAAGATTATGTCGTGTTTGCCCTGGCCCGGTAAGCACACATAATCTTGTGTGCTCGTTGATGAGATTATGGTACCGAGTCCCCGAGTGGGAGTGTTTTGACCACGACGGTGGTCGGGGTGTCTTTGGTAGACACGGGGCCACCCAGGACCAGCCTGTCGGGTGGTTGGTGCGACATATGCCAAGGGATGGGTTATCATTGTGGGAGCCAATAAAACGTCGCCGGTGCCCGGAAACGGGATGAGGCGAAGACATGCACGCCGGCGAATCTTACCCAGGTTCGGGGCTCTCCGAGGAGATAACACCCCTAGTCCTGCTCTCCGGGGTCTCCGCATGATCACTAGATCGATAAAGGGTAGCTACAATCGCTCCTAGAGCTGTTGAGGTCAAGGGAGAAGAAGAGCAAGGCTAGCTCCTACTTCTCTCTATCTATGGTGTGTGTGCTATGCCTGGGTGCGAACCTAGAAGCGAACCCTTTGCATGGGTGCTCCGGGGGTACAATGGTAATCCGACTGGGATCTGGTCCCAGCCGTCAGTGCCTACGCTCGCCGGCTTCTCCGCCGGCTGCTGGGTCCCGCCGGCTGCTGGGTCCTGCCGGCTGCTGGCTAATTGGTCGACAGGCCGGCCCCACCGCCTAGGGTCTTGTCGGCGGCTGCTTACTGTAGCCGCGCCTCTGATGATGAGGGCTTTGTCGAGGTGAGCGTGGCTACAGTGGGCCGCCTCGGGGGCTATCACTGTAGCCTCACCTCGTCTTGTCTCCTTAATGGGGCTCCTGCTTCGAGGAAGGGAGTAGCCGGCTTCTGGAGGCCGGCTATACTCTTGGCCGACTTAGGAAAAGCCGGGCCGCCTTCACGCCTCTCTCTGGCTGAAGGGGCCCGCAGTCCTTGGGCCGTACAGGAGTGGGTCATGGATGACGTCGAGGTTAGCGTGGCTACAGTGCCGAGCCACACAGGAGACGTCCATCCCGTACGGCCTCCTGTAGCCATGCCCGCCTCGGGCTTCGGGGGTCGTGGGCCGCACTGTGGCCACACCCCGTCACGTCGCCGTTATGTAGGAGTGGTTGTGGTCTTGGCCGGCTCCTAGGAGTAGGCGTCCTTCTTGGCCGGCTTCTTGGAATCGGCCACCCCGTAGTCGCCCTAGGGAGGAGTCGGTGAGGCAGGGTCGCTTCCGGGAGTCGGCTTTAGTGGTAGCCGGCCAGGGAAGACGGCCCAAATGCTTGGAGTGCTTGAAGGCCCAAAGGCCTGATAAATTTGCCGAAGAGCCAGGGGTAGTTGGTTAGGCTACCCGTGGCCAATTACTCCGACACAGCCCATTGGGGATTTGGGTCAGAGTGGCCGGGAGAGTGTTGTGGCAATGGAGGGGTTTTGTCGGAATGTCGTTGGTCCACCCGAATGGGAATGCGAGGCCATGGGTTCCGTGGTGTGGGTACAGTGTGCTACCTCTGCAGAGTTTATAATCTATCGATAGCCGAGTCCACGATCACGGACACCTCGTACTAGGTCCCACCATGAGTCAACGTTTAATAAAAATTGCACACTAAGCTATGAACTTTGCATTGTCAATGGATGGTAGAAAGGCCATCGAGGTATTTGGGACCAAATGATGGTTGTGGTTGTGATCGCCGTAAGGACCACGAGTTGTTGTTGAGAAAAACCACTATGGTGGTGTGTTTGTGGTCCAGAGATGATCACAGTTGGTAAGGTGTCCTGAGGGAAGTTCGGGCTTGATCACAGCATGTTGACATATAATGTTGCATTATTAATAATTGGTTAAATATCATGATATTGTTTGTCATTATGATTATGCTTGTTGTGAGCTTGCAAGTACATTCAATGTACTGACCTGGCATGTCATGCCAGATTTCAGGAAAGTCTCGTTGGAAAGGAGCGCTGTTCGAGTCTAGATCGTGTTCACATCAGTGTCCCTGTGATATGGAGCTTCCGCTACGACTTTATTCCATTGCCTGTTCGAGTCGAGGCCCCTTTATGTTCACTAAATAATGTACATATTGTTCCGCCGCACCGAGTGTGCCGCTTGGCCTCGACCACTGTTGTAATATGAACTCTGTTCCGCTAGCATCAATAAAGTGGTTGTTTTCTGTACCAATATGTTGTGTGTTGCCAGAAGACATGATCTCTGGGCTGGCAATGCAGGGTAAACCGGTCGCTCTGAGCCGGGGTGCCATAGTGATCGCCATCTGCTTCTTGTCGTTGGTGTGGATGACGTGCAACTTGGTGTTGCCGTGGGCCTCCACGCCCTGGTACTCGTCGGCGAACGCCATGGCCGGTAGTAGGGCTTGGTGTTTTGCGTGGAGATGGATGTGATGGAGCGATTTGGTGGCAGCGCAATGGATACTTGTGTTGTTGTGGATGAGAAGCCCATTGGTAGGGGTCTGAATTTAAGGGGAGGACGCGGGGTGGGATGGCCGCATTGGATGAACTGCATGATGTGCTGACGATGCGGTTGTGCAGATCGTGGTTTGGTGTTGCGTTTGTGATCGTGGGCTTTTGGCGATGGAACCGCTTCGATTGGGTGGTTCTATGCGAACGTGTTTTTTTAACGTGGTTTTTTTATCAGTAAATTTTTTTAACCACCACTTTCTATGTTAATGGGCATTTGTCACGTTTATATGTATCCTGCATGATAATGAAACTGCATTGGTTAGAGTTCCGCACTGCATCGTCTACAGTAAAGAACTACATTCTGTGTACAGGTGCGTACTTCACAGTATTTTGCGTGTCCTTGCTGCAGCCCCTGAATAAAGTACAATGTATTCCGCAATTTTACAAGTTTTTTGTTGTGTTCTATACCGTGTATTTATTCATGTAGGTAATCCGGAATTGGATTGCTAAACCGTACTGCTTCGTGTAATGAAATGCACTGCATTTTTCTATTGCTACGTACTGCATCTGTTTTTGTGCCTGTAGTTACTGCAGTCCCTGGTACGGGAGGGGTAGGGGGGTTGCCCCCCCCCCATTTTTTGTGTGGCACTTATTTGAAGGTAGACTTTTTCTTTTCGGATGCGTTTTCTTAATATGCGTGTTGTTTTTTATTTTAACTTTTCTTTACGAACTGCGTTTATTTTATTTTATTTTACCGATTGAACTTCATTGTTCTTCACAGAGAATAGCATCATGTGTGTTTTGATGTGGTCTTTTTTATTTTAGCCGGGCCGTTTTTGGGCCGGCCCATTTTATGTTTCCCTTTGCCACAGGCAGGCCTCCTACGTGTCCGTTCCAGGCGATCCCACCGCTCCGCTGACAGGGAGAGAGACCGAGAACAATCCCCTGTCCTCTCTTGTAGTTCCTCCCTCGAGCAAAACCACCGTCGCCCGCAGCAACCGCCGTCGCCCGAGGAACCGCCGCCCTCAAGAGGTTCTTATTCCTGCATTCCGCGTCGTCGTCCGCTCCGTGAGCCCTTGCCGCTGCGCTCCCGGAGCCCTTTCCTGTCTGTTCCCGTCGCCGCACCCTCCCCCTCCCCCCCGTCGCCGCCGCCTCCATCGCCGCATGTTTTTTGTGGTACGTTCCGCTTGTGCTCGGTGTTGATCGTCCCCTCGTCTTGTTTAGTTAGTCTCGTAGTTGTTGTTGTTGTTTTTGCTTGTGTAATTTTTCCGTATGCAGCTGATTTTATCTCGATTTGGAGTCGATACTCGTGTGTAGCAAGCTGGATCTAGGGTTTCGTGAGATTTTCGCCGATTTTGTTGCTTATACCTGTCACTTCGTCGTTGTGCTGCAGGGAAACGCCATGTCTTCACAGAGCAGAATGGGAGGAGGAGTTCAGGGTATGTGGAGTGCTTATTTTAGGCTTTTGTTTATTTTGTTTGATGTTTATCTAGTTTCCTAAATCATCCTGCATATTGGTTTATGCTCTGTTAGTTGTCAGCGTTTGTTTGCAATATTTTGTCACGTGATGTTTTGTAATTTCTGTTTCTGGTTCTTTTTGAATCAAGTAGGTGATTGCGGTTCTCATAATGATACACCAATTGGCTCTCGTTGTCCTGGTGGAAAGGATCATGGTGTCGAGGGAGGACATCAATTGAATTTGCCGATTGAAACTTCTCCCATAAGTGTGGCCACTCCTTCTGGTATGTGATTGATTTGTTTATTTTGTGTATGCTTGTTACTTTGATGTTGTACCAATTGGTGTTGCCTTGCTGTATCTAGTCCGGCATTTTGTTGGGAACAAACATGAAGTTAGTGTATGCACCATTATATTTATTTTGTATATGTGAACTCCACTATATGTATGTGTGAACTGCATTGTTGTTTTATTCAAGTTTTTTGTGCAATGCATTATTTTTTATTTTTAGCTTATGGTTGGAGCACTACATTTTATATATCTAAGTGTATTGCATTTGTTCTTTTTGTGCACTTTTTAACGACCATAGTCAAATTTCATTTTGACGCAGTGTCTGTTTTCCATGCTGGCGCGCCTGGGTTTGAGGAGGTTACTCAATTGATTGGCCATTATTTTGCAGAGGGTAATGTTGGTGTGAGCTTTGACCAGAGACGTCCCGTTTTGTCTGAGACACAATCGCAGTCTGTTGATGGTACAGAGGAAGTTACACAGGATTGGATGGTCTCGGAACAGCTTCGTGAATATGAGTTGAAGCAAAGCAAGAAGAAGTTGAGGTTTGAAGGTGACTCAAAAGAGTTTGCGGAGAAGGAGAAGCAGAGGAGAGCTGCAGATGGTGCCAAGGGTGCCAAATTTGCCAAGGTGAAGAAGCCTTGTTTGCAGAAGAAGAGGCTGAGTACTGTTGCTGAGGAAGGTGGTACACCTCGGCGGAGTCCACGTGTTGCTGGCATGAACAAGAATCTTGGCAAGAGAATTGCTGAAGCTGGTGGGAAGGATGATCCTCAGTGCAAGCGACTACATGTCACTGAAGGTCCCAACTCTGATGATGACGACTTTGTGCTTGCTGATTTTGTGAGGGATGTTCATAGTGGTAGACGCGAAGACTGCGGTTCATCTAAGAGTCTACCCAAGCGTTCCCGTGATGATGTTGATGAAGATGTTTGTGGTTACTCTGGCGAGGAGGTGGATGTTGTTCCAAAGGTTTGTTGAAGTGGACTGCATTTGTTTCCTTCATTGTTATTCTATCTGTGTTTTCTCTGTCTCTTTTTTTATGGCTAGTCTTCTAATGTGGATTGCATTTCCCTTTACACAGAGGAAGAAGTCTAGTAAGAGCAATGCAGCTGAAGATGATGCTGAGGGAGATGATTCTCGATTTAACAAGACCGTACGTTTGTCGCTTCCCACTGTTTGCAAGGTTGCTGCCTTGTTGAAAGACGCACACTATAGTCGTGTTCGGGATGCTGGATTTGGTGTTGTCTTTGAACTGATAGTAAAGAAAAATGTGTCGCGCATTCTTATGTGCTATTTGATGGGAGTGATTGAACCTGCCACCATGATAATGGACTTTGGGAATGGCAGGGTTCTTCGAATCAATCGTGATGTAGTTCATCACATTTTTGACTTACCCATGGGACGTCAAACTGCACCCATGCCTGCTGCCAGCGGCCATGATGACTCGTTGAGTGCCCTCAAGGATGAGCTTGGCTTTGACCGTTCAAAAAGTATTAGTGTCAAGGACTTTCTTGAGAAGTTGAAGGTGTTGGTGGAGGAAGATGATCATGTGACTGTTGGCCTTGCTGGGAAGGTGTTCTTCCTGATACTCTACCAGAATTTGTTGTGCCCCGGGCCTGCAGTTCGTTTGGGTAGAGTTGCTGCAATGGTAGAGAACATGGATTATGCGGCTACGGCTCAGATGGACTTTTGCCAGCTTGTTGTTGATGAGTTGCAGGCAGCTGTGGTGAGGTGGCAAACAGAAGGCAGCAAGCAGAATTGTGCAGAGGGTTGTGCCATTGTCCCCCTGATTATGTATCTTGACTGCTTGAAGCTTCGCAAATTTTCATTCATGCACACATTGACGCCACGTGCGTCATACCTGACGACCAAGGACCTGATGAAGTTATACAATGAGGGTGTGCTTGTGAAGGGAAATATTTACTTGGAAACTTACAAATTTGGGATGCTGCCAGTTAGTGCATCTGAGTTTTTAATATCAGTTTTTTTTAAAAGGTGCAGCCATTATAAATCCAAACTTTTGTAGTACTCACATGTGTACTTCTCTTTGCCTCTTGTCTTTTTTTGCAGTGGAAGGCGTCAGGTGATATTGTGTACAACCGTCCTGTTGCAGTTGTATGCGGCAGCTCTTATGCGGGACCTAGCACTCATGCTAGGTTTTATGAGCCTATATGTAGCCAGCTTCCTGCCCGTGATGATGAGGTGCCGCGTACTCGTGGTTTCATGGCTCGATAGATGTTTGATAATAGAAGCTCTTCTAAACAGACATTTGTTGGCAGCAAAAAGCACGAGGAGAATTATGAGCTTCTTCTGAAGGTTTTGAAGTTGACTGAAGATTTCCAAACCTCTGGTGACAGGTTGAGGACAGTTGCTGGTTTTTTCCCTGTTGGCCATGGCCCACGAGATGAAGATATTGTTGCTGCTCACAATTTTGATTGTGGCGTGATTGAAAGCCTAAAGATTGCAGTGACGAATGTTCGGTCTTCGTATGCTCAATTGAGACATTCACAAGAGGAAAAATGCGTTTGGTATGAGAAGGATGCTGGGCATATTTTGGATGAAATGAACCGTCAGGACGCTGGCGTTGGCGCTGATAATGTATGTTCTAGGTTTTTTGTGGCTTTGAACCTCTTTTGTGTATTATGTGGACTGCTCCTCACTATTTTTGTCTTTTGTGATAGGCTGGAGTGGAATCTTCTGGTGTCCATGGAACTAGGGACGATGGAATTGGTCAGGTACAAGTACTTCTGCCATGTCTTTTCTGCCATGCGTCCCTCTTCTTAAACTTGCATTTGTTATTTTCCATTTTTATTGTATTTTTTGTGTACTTCACGATTGTAAAGTGTATACTGCTTGTGCATAGTTGAAGTTTTTTCTTTTTTGGTCGTTACCGTCTTATTTTCGTTTTTGGTTTGTTCTATGCCTGTAGACTGGTGTTGCTGCTTGTGATGTGCACAAAGAGACCAACGATGGCTCTGGGAAGGATGAGGTCTTGGCTGATGCATCGTCCCCTTCGGATGTTGTAGCTGATAAGGTATAGTTATATTACTTGTTCTGTTAGTGTGTTGTAATCTAATTTTTTGTTGTTGTTGTTGTTGTAAACTTCATGTACGTTGTTATGCTCACCATATGCATTTTCATTTACATATGTTAGCTGCAATAGTTTTACATGTGTGAGCTTCAGTCTTTGACAGAAGTGAACTGCATTCCATTTCGCATGCGTGGTCCATAATGTTTTACATACGTAAGCTTAAGTATTTAACATAACTGAACTGTAGCGTTTGACAAAGTGAACTGCAGTTCTTTTTTATGTATATGTGGGTTGAAGTTGTAGTTGTTTTGATACACATGGGTTGTAGTTGTTGTTGTGTTAATTATCCCCACGCTCATTTTGGTGTTATTGTGTGTTTTTAATCTTTCGACAGCCTGGAGAAGAAAACATGGAAGTTCACGTTGATCTAAATCAGGGCGGTTGGGCTGTTGATGGTGGTGGCAGTGTTGGTGCTTCTGCATCGGTAGCTGTCGACTGTGCAGACCCTTCTGTATCTCAAGAATCCCATGATGCTCTTTCCCCGAGTCGGCATGAAGATTCTGATTTTGGCATGGAAAAGCTGCTGGAGAATGTCGTCCCTGCTGTTAGTGTTGTTGCTTCCCCTGTTTGTCTGGCGGCCAACGATGTTCCTGAAGTATCGAGAGTGGAGCCTCATGTAGCTGAAGTATCTAAGGACATTGCGGTTGACTACACTGTTGTAAATCCAGGGAATGCTGATGTTGCTGCAGAAGGGCAGTCCAGTGAGGTTGTGGTGGATTCGTCGCAACCTATCCAAGAAAACGTTTTGGTCAGCTCTGAAGAACAACAACATGAAGACTCTGACACTAAAGGCAAGAGTTTTGTTTCGAACAGTGCAGTTGAAGTTTTTCTCATTTCATTTTGTTTAATTACTACGGTATCTATATTAGATGTTTAATTATAAGTGGAACTTGATCTTTTGTTTATGATTTTCAAAATAGCTAGCAGAATTTCCTTATATTAATATTTGAACTTCATTATTTTGGATAAGTGAACTTCATCTTTTTATTACAGATGACGAACTTCCTGTTGTGACACCGTCGAGCATTGATCCAGCTCTTCTAAAAAGATACAATGAGTTCTACGCTGCTGTTATGAGGGTTCGGAAGGACAAGAAGAAGAAGTATGGTTTTTTAGAAATTGTTTTGTTCATATGTATTTTCTAATTTTGGTTTTTAGCCCTTTTTCTTTGTTGTTATTTATTTTAGTATCTTACGTTTCAGTTTTTCATGAAAAATTCAGGGACATGATTGCTTTTAAAACTGAGATGGGTGATATTACCATTGGCGAAGTTGGTCAATCCTTTTGGGATAAAGGGATGCTCACTACAAGACTTGTAGATCTTGGGGTTTCTTTGCTGGTAGATAAGTTTAAGGGATCTCCGACAATGGTTGTCCCGTACCATATTTGTGTGAGAATGCAAAAAAAATTGTTTTATTATTTTGATTTTCTTTTTTGATTTCGTGTGACGACATGTTTTCTTGAGCACTATTTGATTTTGGGTTTTGTATTGGCAGACAAATATTTGGAATGGTGGTACTGTAGGCAGGAGTGTTAAAATGATGTTCTCTTCAAAAGCCGAGGAGCGTGTTGATAAAAAGGATATGGTGAGTAACATTTTTATGTGTCGAAAACTATATTTTGCGTGTTTGTTTTTATAGTGTTCTGTTTCTTCTTCTTATAATAATTTTATTTATTTTTTCGTGCTTCGAACAGGTCCTTTTTGTAACTTTTGATCCGCCAGATACGAGGGATGGCATTGGTCATTATTGTGTAGTTGCATTAAATTTGAAAGAAAGGCGGTTTGAATTTCTTGACTCGCACAATAAACCTGGCAGCCCTGATGCGATCAGGGTTTTTAGGAGGATGGTTAAAAATATCAAGCGTGCATGGAAAGAAGGAAGCTCAAGTTCTGATGAGCCGCTAAATCCTCTTACACTTGATGGATTTGTGTTGAAACATGTCATTGTCCCAATGCAGCCTAATGGGTGTGTTCCGTATAGCCCCTCTTCACCATATTGCTCAAGTTTTTTTAATTTCATTTTGTGAAACTGATGTTTTCTATTCTTTTATTGCAGGCATGATTGTGGATTCTATATGTTTCAATTCCTGCAGACTTGGGATGGTGTTCGAGTTGCTCAGTTTGGGGTGGAGCACATTGGCTACATCAGAAAGGCCATGCTCTATAGTTGGCTCACATCGAGAAAGTGTTCCCTTGATTTAACATCACTTTTAATTTTTGCAGATAAAGGTTGTTTTAGTGAACTTCTTTATCCTTCCTTTATTTATTTTTTGTCTACTGCTTGCTTCCGGTTCCTACGGGATTTTTTTAGTAGTTTGTTTAGTTAAGTTCGTGATTTAGAATGTATGTGTATATTTATTTGTTGTGTTAATGGGATGCATTTTATTTTTTGGGCAAGTGAGCTGCATTGTTCTTTATAAGTGGGCTGCATTGTTGTATACAAGTGGGCTGCATTGTTGTATACATTTTTTTATTCTGCATTGCTGTAGACAACTGGACTGCATTGCTGTAGACAATTGTGCTGCATTCTATTCTTTAGTGAACTGCATTTTTCTATTTTAATGAGATGTATTACATGTTTTTTGGTTTTGTGTTTTGTGCTGAGTGTTTCCATGTTTTTTCTACATGGTTTTAGGTTTTGATGGGGGGCTTCATGAAGGTTGTACGTCACTGTTCGAGTCCCAGGGTTCTGATGTGGTTATGGAGGATTGCGCCATTGAAATTTCTCCAGATAATTCTGGTTCTTTGGCTGGAGATGGTTTGAACACAGTTGTGGCGTCTGGACCTGATGGTGGAAGTGTTTCTCGACCTAGCTCTCCACACGATGTATTTGATGTTGATGATGATGATTTTGTTACGTCGTCTCCTCGCGTCACGAGGACTCGGAGTGCAGCAATTAATCGTCCTCCGGCGGTGGGAGGTTATGACAGAAGTGAGGGGGAGGAAAATTTCGGGGAGTTCCCGGTTACGGTGGGAGGTCGGGGGCCGAGCGATGCGCGTTTCTCTCATACACGTACGCGCGTGTGTGCGAGGCGTTGGCTCTAACTGAACCCGAGCGAGGCGTTGGCTCTAACTGAACCCGAGCGAGGCGTTGGGCTCTAACTGAACCCGAGCGATTGCACTGCAGGCTACGCGTTACTGAACCTGAGCGGTCGATCGATGGCTGTTAACTGAACCCGATCGAGCGATTCCTTCGCTACTGCTGCTAACTGAAGCCGATCGATTGGATGAACAGTGAGCGTTGCGGGGGGGGGGGGGGGGGGTTGGATGAACAGTGAGCGGTGGCGTTGCCTTCGGATGAACAGGACCCCGTGGTGTGGTGGAGGGCTGGATGAACAGTAGACGGTGGAGGGGTGCCCGTGGTGGAGTGGTTGAACAGGACCCCGTGGTGTGGAGGGCTGGATGAACAATAGACGGTGGAGGGGTGCCCGTGGAGGGGTGGTTGAACAGTAGCCGGTGGAGTAGCGCGCGGTGGAGGCTGGATGAACAGGAGCCCGTGGAGGCTGGAGGAGGTCGACGGTAGCCTGTGGAGGCTGGAGGAGGTCGACGGTGGAGATGAACAGTATCCCGTGGAGTCCCGTTTTGCGGTACGCCACACCCCTCCCGATGAACAGGACCCCCGTTTCGACCGTAGGAGGTCCGTTTTGCGGTACGCCACACCCCTCCCGATCAACAGGATCCCCGTTTCGACCGTAGGAGGTCCGTTTCGTCCATTTTGCGGTACGCCACACCCCTCCCGATCAACAGGACCCCCGTTTCGACCGTAGGAGGTCTGCGTCCGTTTTACGGTACGCCACACCCCTGCCAATCAACAGGACCCCCGTTTCGACCGTAGGAGGTCCGTTTCCTCCGTTTTGCGGTACGCCACACCCCTCCCGATCAACAGGACCCCGTTCCGAACGTAGGAGGTCCGTTTCCCCCGTTTTGCGGTACGCCAGGCCTCGTTTCCATCGCCTGTTCCGTCCAAGCCCTCCGATGAACACGACCACGCATTCCGTTCCGACCCAGCCGGTTGGCTCCCACGCATTCCGTTGCCTCCCGATGAACACGACGCATTCCGTTGCCTCCCGATGAACACGACGCATTCCGTTGCCTCCCCATGAACATGACGCATTCCGTTGCCTCCCCATGAACACGACGCATTCCGTTGCCTTCCCATGAACACGATGACGACGCTGTTTCTCCGTTCCGACCCAGCCATGTACATGAGCCCTGGCCGTACGTATGCGCGAGTAGGCGTTCGAGACCCTGCCCGTATGTACACATACGTGGCAGTATTTTCTTTCTTGCACCCTGGCCGCTGTACGTACGTGTACATGCTACATGCGCGCCTCTACTACGACACGTGCGCGCCTCTACATCGACCAGTATGTACGTACACGTTCGCGACCAGAATGACAATGCTACGTACGCTTCGACCAGGTGGGTCCCGACTGTCAGGCACTTCCTTGCCTGCGAAGATGTAGCTGGTGGGTCCCAGCGGTCAGGGGGGCGAATCGTTTTGTTTTTTTGCCCGGATGCACTTCCTTGCGTGCGAAGGTGTAGCTGCTGGGTCCCAGCAGTCAGGGGGCGAATCATTTTTTTGCCCGGACGCACTTCCTTGCGTGCGAAGGTGTAGCTGGTGGGTCCCAGCAGTCGGGGGCGAATCGTTTTTTTGGAAGCACTTCCTTGCGTGCGAAGATGTAGCTGGTGGGTCCCAGCAGTCAGGGGGCGAATCGTTTTTTTTCGGACGCACTTCCTTGCGTGCGAAGATGTAGCTCGTGGGTCCCAGCAGTCAGGGGGCGAATCATTTTTTTCGCGAAATATGGTGGCCCGTCCGGTGGGTCCCCACTGTCAGGTGGAGGAATAATTATTTTTGTGTAATAAGGAGGCACTTCCTTCCGGCTGCCGTGGACCCAGCTATCAGCCTCTCCACGTACAGTCCATGTCTGATGGAAGTCGTTCCTTGACCACGTTGACCACGCCGCACCAAGAGCACCAGGGCGGTGGACGACGGCGAGGCCTAGGAAGGGGACGACGCGGAGCCGGGGAAGACGCGGCAGTGGATGCACACACGGAGAGGAGTACGAGGGTTCACTGGTTCGGCTGCGCTGCCGTCGCCGCAGAATAACAGGGGGTGTGGGTGAGTGGAGGGATGGCCTGGCTAGCGGTGGGAGTAGTAGGGGGCGGTGAGGCCTCCGCGGCAGCACAGCCGGCCACGGGAGGCAGGAGCAGGTGGCACGACCAGCGCTGCTTTGGGCGGCTGGAGCAAGAAGACCAGAGGTTGAAGAAGCACGACGGCCGTTGGATGGACATCGTACGGTCACTGCAGCTAGAATCGTTTATATTGACTAAGTTGACAAAGCCCTTGGTACGTCAACTTAGTAGGCCCACAGGTCAGCTTCCGAAATGGTGCGCCCCAGATGTCAGGGGGAGGAATCATTTTTTGGGCGGGTGAAGCTAGAATATCCGAGATTGAAGAAGAAGCACGGCATCCGTTGGATGGACATCCAACGGCCACTGCTGCTAGAACCGTGTGTTGACTATAAGTTGACAAAGCCTTGCATACGCGTCAACTCTGTTTTTTAGGGGACGCGTCAACTTAGTAAGGCCAGAAGTGTGTGGCAGAGAACTTAGAGCCCATTTGAGATTTGTAAGAATCTGTAGCCCATTTTTGAATTCTAATGGAATTTACTACAGCCAATTTACAGTTTGTTAAAAGTACAGCCCATTTCAACCAACCGTTCAAAACAGAATTCAATAAAATTTCCCACATTTTGATGGGATCCGAAATATTTTTATCCCGCAATTTCTAGTCAGATTAAATACAATTTCAATATAAATTTATATTACGTAAAAATCCAACGAAACATTGCGCTCGCAACAATTAATGAAATTAAAATTTCCAATATCCAAAAATAATATTTTATAAAGTAATCACGTGTTTGGTGCATTTTTTTATAGTTACTGCCCAGTTTTTATAATTACATCCCATTTATTATTTCTTAAAGCCCATTTTCTTGTTAAGCCTAATGCATCCCTCCTAGGAAAGATTTGCAGCCGAGTGGGGCGGAGAATAACAACTTGACCTTGCCTGGGTATTCCTAAAAAAAGTATAGCTGGGCTAGCCATTTTCAGCTTGAAAAAAATTAATATCTGGGCTCGATATCTGGCCTGGGCTAGACGGGCCACAGCCCGCCCAGTTAATACCTGCAGCGATGTTTTCGTTGTTGTTCAGAGGAGAAAAATTAATATATGGGCTAAACATCGAAAAACTCTGCAGTGCTCACACCTCAAAAACACAAATACTGCTCGAGCTGCTTGGTCCCAGCTGTCGGCCGCTTCTTGAATTCTCTCGTTTATTGACTACTACACAGGTTGACAATGGTGTGGGACTATGATGTCAGGAAACCAGGAGGAAGCAAAATAAATTATAGTTATATATATACTTATAATAAGGAGGCACTTGCGTACGTGAGGCTATGGACCTGGTGGGTCCCCATTGTTATCCTCTCCAAGTAAAGTCATCTCCTCGCCCGCGCGCGCTTTCCGCCCGAAATAGTCAGCGCCGCCCACCCCGCTTCTCGGTGCAGGCGATTGCTCTGCCTTCAAACGACACAAGTGCCATCCGTCCATCCATCTACCGCCCACATTAATGATATGCGGTTGCCGAGGCGGCTACTCCCGCGCCACACGTCCGTCCCTCCGCCCGCCCACCATTGCTATATAAACTGCAGCGCCGGCCATAGCCGCAGTCATCCGCATCTGTTCCCTTTCTCCTATCCACACCACTACTGCCCACCATGGCTTCCTCGCACTCCAACGCTCTTCGAGACGGGCGGACGACGGACCACAAGGAGATGGCAGCCATTGCTGCCGACCGGCTGGCCGGCAGGCAGCCGGAGGACGACGACGTCCCAATGGAGAACATGGTAGTCGACGATCCGGCGCCAACCCCCTCCTCCGCGCCATCCTCGCCGGTGCATTGCACCATGACCATCGGCGAGGCCCGTGCCCAATATATGGACAGGGTGAGGCAGATGTGTGAGGAGCAGTTCCGGGAGGCGCAGGCCGACGCCGCCTACAACCACCATGTCCTCTAGGAGCACCTGCAGGCGGAGGAGCAGATCGCCGCGGAGCGGGCGGAGCAGGAGGCACTGCTCGACTCGTACCGCTCCGCCCGCAAGGGCTGCCTTGAGCGCTGGCGGTACCGCATGCGAGTGGCGGAGGCTGCGGCCGCCTACAACGAGGCTAGCAAAGAGGGCGATGAAGCGGGCGAGGCGCTGTTTGGTGAGACCGAGGACGAGGCAGAGGACAATGCCGGCTCCGATGAGTCCCCGCTCCACTGGCGTCGAAGAGACCCTACTCCGCCGAGGCCCCGCGGCGCCAACAACGAGGCAGAGGACACCGCCGGCTCCGCCGAGGCCCCGCCCCGCCAACAACGAGGCAGAGGACATCACCGGCTCAGCCGAGGCCCCACCCTGCCGGCAACGTGGGGGAGGATTTCCACCGCTCCGCTGAGGCGCCGCCCGCCGGCAACGAGACAGAGGACGTCGCCGGCTCCGCTGAGGCCCCGCCCCGCTGCCAACGAGGCCGCGCCACACAGAAAACGAGGAAGAGTAGAACACGGTAGGTCGCCGCCGCTCAGGTCCAAGTAAGGCCACCGCTGCTACCCTCCGGTTGAAGCCAAGCTAGGCGGGTTGACCATTGACGGCCGGTTAGCTTCTTGGAGAGATGCGCTGGAGAAGAACGCTGCTTCTACTTAACTGCTGGTGCAGTTGGCTGACTAACACGTGGGCCCAACAGGCCACATGTCAGTTACGCAACTGCACGTGCAGTTAAGTCACTGAAGCTTCTGTTCGGCTCAGCGGGACACAGGTGGGTAGCTTCGGTTAATTAATTATACCTCCAGCGCACCCCTTTTTAGTTGAAGAATGTATCAAATGTAATGAAATCCGGCATGTTTATATTAAATCCGACCGTGTATGAATGAATTTATTTCGATTAGTTCGAATTCCTGTATCACTGGCATTGGATGAACATGCAAAACAATACGTACTAGCAATACGTACTGGCAACGAGGTGAAGTAGATAACCCTGTTTACACAGAGGTGCAAAGGAAACAATTAGTGGTCAATAATGGTGGATGACACAGAAGACAACAAAAAGAAGCATCTACCTTATCTAAATGGGAAGAAAGCAAGACAGTAGCATTTCTCAAACGGTGGCATTGATTAATATTAACATAGAGATTATATTAACAATAAAATTCGTTAAACATGTAATTTGCTTTTAACTATGGCATTGCATCAATTTTCCAGCGGCATTATTAGAGGGTGTTTGTTCATAGGGACATTTTGGTGTGGGGACTAAAAAAACTCCGTGCCAGTCCCATCTAAACAAAATAGGAGGGACTTTTAGGGACTAAAAGTGGGCATTTGGGACTAAAGAAAGAAGACCCCGAGGGAGTCTTTTTGGGACTTTTGCCAATAGTTGCCCTGCCACGCATCACACCTTGTCTCTATTAGTTCATTACTAGGGGTAACATGGTCTTTTAGCATGTCATTTAATAACCTCTAGTCCATGTTTAGTCCCTGGAACCAAGCAGGTAGGGACTAGGAAGTTTTTAACCAAACAGGGCCTTAGATTAACAACAACAAATGAGTTGCACGGGACAGTGGACGCACCAGCACCATGTGCATCTACCGATGTACTGTGGTCATGCACAGTCTGTTGCAACAAAGAACAAACAACCAAGGAGCGTATTTGCGTTGGTCCCAGTTTTGTTATCTTTAGACACCTTTCCCTATGTAAGCGCAGCAAATCTAGTCCTGCTCAAACTCTACAGCCTTGTCCCTTCCTTTCCTTTTTGAACTAGTACTTTTTCCCCTTCCTTTCCTCTTTGAACGACGTCCTAGATTTATGCGATATAACTTCCCCCACTACTTTCCCCCATTCCTTTCCTCTTTGAACCACGTCCTAGATTCATGCTATACAACTTCCCCCCTTCATTTCCTCTTTGAACCACGTCCTAGATTCATGCTATATACAACTTTTCCCACTACTTTCCCCCACTCCTTTCCTCTTTGAACCACGTCCTAGATTCATGGTATACATGCAGCTAGAGCAATGCATGCGGAGTAAGTAAATTATACCTTAAGGTTCTTGGGGCGTGGTTCGGTGGGTGACGGGACGGCGGCGAAGAAGAAGGGGTCGGAGGCCCTCCCGCGCGGCCGCTGGGTGGAAAGGGAACAGCTGCGCCGGTAGTCCCTCGGCAACGGCGACAGCGTTAAGCCTCCTTCCCTTCCCGGCGGACGGATCCTGCCGGCTCTTTGAGCAGCAGTGAGGGGAGAGAGAGGCCAACGAAGTCTTGATCAGATCTGGAGAGGGCGAGAGAGTGTGAAGAGAGCAACTACAAGCGCTGAGGCTCCAGCGGGAGAGGGCGAGAGAGTGTAAAGAGAGCAACTACAAGCGATGAGGCTCCAGCATGTATATATATACTGGAGAGAGAGTGTGAAGCGTGCAAACCCTAGAAAACATTTTGACCGGTCAAAGAATCCTCCTGACACAAATTATGCTCAAGTGTAGTTATCGAACCCGAGACCTCAAGTTTGATGAGCGAACAGGCTAACTAGCTACACAACCCTCCCGTTATGTTCAACGAGAGGGAAATAACCTTTTATACATTCCTGCATTCGTGTGACAAGCATGCCGTGTTTTTGTGTGTGTGTGGGAGTCATTGGGATTTCAATCATAATCGTGTCATGTGGCTTTGGTGGTAAGACTATCCACAGTGGTGCAGAAATAATGCAGCCTTAGTCACCTTACCTCTCTCCACGTAGTACGTTGGGTCCCACCAGTCAGAGGGTGAAACAAACAAATTAATAAGAAAAATTAAAAGCGCCAGCGGTGTATCTTACCTCACACATCTCGCTACTGCTCGGGAACACTGTCCAATTGATCCCTCTGTTCGCTCACGTACTATTTTAAGTGAATCCTTATTATAACATGCACACAAATTTTGGGCACTTGTATTCGACTTAAGTCAGTGTGCCACCGTATCTCGTATACTTACTACTCCCTCCGTCTAGGTGTAATAAGTCACGTTAGAAGGTGCAACGGGACCAAGGTGCGTGCTGTGCGGTGTGTGTGTGTGTGTTTAACAGCATGTGTGTGTTAGAGAGAGCGACAGATCGACCTACTCCTACAGAGAGATGTTGTGTAGTGTACGATTTTAGCCGCGAGAGTCGGTGCATCCTCTCGTTTCCGGGCGTGTCCGGTAGGGACATGCGGACAGCTGCCACGCCCGCTCCTGACCAGCCTGGCCCACCCAAAGCCCCTCCATCGCCCGCGCGCGCTTCCCGCCCGAAACGGTCAGCGCCGCTCCAAAGAATCGGTGCCGCATTCATGCCCGGGCAGAGCGGACGCGACCTCTCACTGGCGCAAGAGTGATGGTTGCTTCGTCCGTCCAACTTACTGCTGGGTCTATGTGATTTGACGGCTCATTGGTCTTTATTACTGAGGTGGTAGGACTGCTGGATGTCCCACGCTTTCGGCGAAAGGAGGTACTACTACTAGATTACAATTTTCTCCATTCTTACAGCGGAGGCGTGCAAGAGCAGTGAAAACACGCAGGCTCAGTGATTACATGGCCCACCTCACACTATCACCGTGCGACACCTAACTCTTTACATAGTACTCCCTCCGTTCCTAAATATTACTAGATGAGTCCCCGCGCGTTGCCGCGGAACAGCGGTATATCTCTCTGCGCAAAATTATCGATTTCATAGAACTAAAAAAACTCTATAACCGCATGACAAATGTGGTAGCCAAACTAAATAAACTCCCATCATCATTTAGATCATCCCACGTAAGGAAAAAAGATCAGCCAACTCCTACTGCATAATGGGATTATATTTTTCTTTTTGACATGTTAATGGGACTTAAAAGCTCACTTACATGCATGCTACCGGTGCATGCTTGCATGCAGACATGTTGATGTGATTTAAAACCCACTCACATGCATGTGCCACGGTATTTCTGCATGCTTGCATGTGGCTTAGTGCGGAGCCTCTCAACGTCTAGATCAGACGGCTATTATGGACTGATTTACTTCATCTAACGGCTACATCAATTTTGATGATGTGGCTCAAGGAGAGGATAGAGAATTCCTAGTAGTGGGGGCTAGCTATTACTAGTAGATAAGTCTTTGTAGAGATTCCACTACATACGGAACAAAATGAATGAATCTACACTTAAAATGCATCTATATACATCCGCATGTGGTTCATGGTGAAATCTCTACAAAGACTTATATTTAGGAACGGAGGAAGTACTAGTATAGTACGTACTGTAATTTATCAGCGAGATAAATTTGTACAATGCTATGAAGCTTCCAGCTTCTGTTACATGTATCTTGCGTCCAAGGTTGCCCGTTGCAACATTTCATCAAATACAAAGGAGACTAACATGCATGCTATTGCATCTCAATGATTGACAGATCATAGCAAATATGTACTCCCTCCGTTCCAAAATAAGTGTCTCAACTTTGTGCAAACTTTAGTACAAAGTTGTACTACTACTAAAGTTGACACTTATTTTGGAACAGAGGCAGCTAAAGAAAAAAAGATCCATGCAGTCCCTAGCCCTTGAACCGTGAACCCTGACCAGGCTTCAATTTGCTGGCAACGTTCGAGCTTCCTAATAAATGAAGTTTGCAACCTTTTGACCATCGGATCATTTTGTGCAGTTTCACCAAAATCGAGATGAGCATCCCTGTGGCAAAGAAATTGAAGAAGCGTGATTAGAATAAGATTACTGGGACTAGTTGATGAGACATAAACTCATCACAAATACAGTACGTAGAAGCCAGTAGAGGTATGTGCGGGGCAAAGAAGTAGAGAAATATCCACAGGGAGTGATGTGGGCAGCTGGAGCAGTGGTGCAAGCCGGCTGTAAAGGGAGTTGTACCTGAGGGACGTAGCTCAACCTTGAGGAGGGCGGCGGGAGGCGGCAACTGCCCACGTCGCGGCAGTGAGCAAGGGACGAAGGCAACCTCACCGGCTTTGTGAGAGAGAACGGCGGGGACCCCTGATCGGGACGTGCCGACAGTGGGTTTTCGCCGTCGGCGACGGCCACCGCATCTACACTAAGCATCCACCCCTTCCCCAAGCGGACGTGATCCGCCGGGATGTTAGAGATGTGGCCACAGTCGTTTTGTGCGAGAGAGTGTGAAGAGAGCAACCCCAGCAAGCAACCGTGTAGGCTGGCCCGTCCTGACTATGTATATAGTGGAGCGGTTTCCTTTTCTCTCCATATGAACCTATCATATTGTGTACGTGCCACTGAAGAAAAAAACTTTATTTATAAATGACGCGGCACCTACTACTCGTTCTCCTATAACCTTGCGCTTGGCATCTCCAAAATATTAACCTTGCGCTTGGCATCTCCAAAATATTAACCTTGCGATTGGCTCTTCGCCTCTTCGGGAAGTCGAGCAATAATGGTAGTGCAGTATATATCGTTCTGGCTATATGAGACTGAATGAATTGCTGCACGTCCACCACGTGGGCAAGGGTCGAGGGGCGAGGGAGAGTGCTACATACGGAGCAAAATGAGTGAATCTACACTCTAAAATACGTCTATATACATCAGTGTTTGGAGTATGTACTAGTAGTTCATATTGAAATCTACTAAAGGACATATATTCCAAACAATATGATATAATCTCTATAACCAAGGTAGTAGGGACGAGGAGTAAACGGAGGGAGTATTAAATTTTTCTCCTCGTCCTACGAGCCACCGCGCACATGGGCGAGGGAGCGGGCGTAAGGCGGAGCAAGCTTCACCTCATCCTGTGAGCCACCGCGCCCGTGGGCGGGGGAGACGGCGTACTAAGCAAGCTTCTCCTCGTTCTGCGAGTTGACGGGACACATCAAAAGTACTCCAGTGTATAGAGCCTTGCCTCTAAGGTAGGCCCCACATGGTTTGCCTCTTTTTTTAACATAACACGTCAAGTCGCAATTTGTTTGTTCAGCCGTGGTAGACGATCCTCCCTCCACCAAGTGAACAACCAGTACATGTGCCAAATTACCACGTGGGCTGCCTTTTTCATACAGAAGTGAGCTCCACCGTGTACCCGCGCGGGTGTGGTTGGGAAAGAGACGGGAGTACGTGCGCCGTGCATGCACCTCTTCTCTTCATGCACGTCCCCCACCTACGTGGGTGTGTGTGAGAGATACAAACCGCGTTCGTGAGTGTTTTTTGTTTTGGGGTGGGGGGTTGATTTCGTGAATTATTTGTGGGAATATGTGTCGATGACATCTCAAAAAAAATTTGCATGCAATGTGTGTGAAATGGAGGCCTATCCATATCATACATAGAGGGTCGGGCAATCCACGAGAAGAGAGGCAGGGGTCATAGCTATCGATAGAGTCGAAGAGAGGATCAAGTGGGTGGGTGCGAGATCGATGAAGAGAGCCATCGAAATTGTGTGTGTGTGCAAGTCAAAGATATAGGGCGACTGGCCTACCGGAACGTTAGAGGGCACATGTCAAGTTTGTGTGTGGCAGGGAGACATGACTAGAGCGCTCGATGTATCGGTGTGTGTGGGGGGGAGGGGGTGGGGGGAGGGGTAGGCAGAGGCCTAACTATAGAGGTAGAACGACTCGTATATGTGTTGAGAAGGAGAGACCCAGCTATGTCTTGAGGGAGATCGGTCGACATCCATACATAACTGAAGGACGGGAAATATGATGGGACAGAGAGAGAGAGAGGAGAGAGAGAGGGAGGGAGAGGGGTAGAGTGCTGGATGGGTGATGGAGTTGCTTCTCGAAGATGGTGGGAGAGGCCTACTAGACAAACTGAGGGTGGAACTGCAATGTTATCAATAAGAGTGGGGATGTGTTTCTGTGTGTGCCTGTGCATGATAGATCTGTCGGGACGCATCCATGGATGATGAAGGGGAACCATGTGTTTGGTAAGCAAACCTAACTAGATCGGTAGATCAATTGTTGTTTGTCGGAGGAAGGGAGAGACACAACTAATGAGGTAGATCGATTGACGTGTGGGTAAAAACGAGTTATAAGGACCTAGCTAGCTATATGTATAGCGAGAGATCGGTCGGTGTACGTCCATTTGTTAGAGGCAAATAAGGCCCAGCGAGACGGATAGATAGAGAGAATGGAGCTAGGAGGTGGTGTGAGAGGCCCAACTACTAGCTAGATAGGGGGAGGAGTGTGCGGTTGTGAGATCGATGAAAAGAGGGGCGAGAGTTTACACGTGTGTCTGACCGTATGAGAGACACGAGGCAAGGACACATAAAGGAGGAGATTGAAGGTGTGTGTGTATGTTGTAGGCAGGCATCGCTGGAGAGGTTTATCGATCGGTGTCTGTCGGAAAGGAGTTGTGGAGACTCTGGGAGAATGACCTAAAGAAAAAATGAATGTGCCCGATGGATAGAATGCCGAGGGAGGGGGAGGGCGAGGAGGGCGTGTGCATGCATGAGAGAAATTTAGTGGTAGCTACAAAGGTTAGAGGATTGTGTGGGTGTAAGAGACTAACAAAGATCATAATTTGATATGAAAGCGGATTCATATATTTGAATAGGAGATCATAGTGTTTTAAACATTGCATGCATGAATATAGCGGTGATACACGTGCTGTGTACATGTTATACCATAATGTGATAATGCATGGCATTTGCAACTCACAGCTAAATGCCGAACAATCTAAACGATACTATACATCAAACAATCTCACATTTTATTTGAATTTGTGATAATGTGTGGCGTTTGCAGCTTACAACTAAATATCGAACAATCTAAACAATACTATATATCGAACATTCTCACATTTTATTTGAATTTGTGGTAATGTGTGGTGTTTGCAACTCACATCTAAATACTTGTAGGCGTAGGGGGCGGGGCACCATACATAATGTGATAAACACATTATACATATGAGACATGGTTTAGATTATGAAGATCTAGCTAGAGCTAGAAATGTAATGTGATTTGAAATCAAAATAAAGTGGATTCAAAAAATCTAGTTCGAGTTCATATAGTACACATAGTTCATATGTAACTCGAGACTAATCATGTGGTGTGCTGTGAAGATAATACACAAACGATGGTTTAACTTGACAATAATGATGATTGTAGATCTTATTAAAACAGAGAAACGAATTCAAATGCTTTGACTTCACAACAATCATTACTGTAGATCTTATTCAAATAGAAAAATGAATTCAAATTTAGTTCATATTGAAGCGGTAGTATATACGTTTGGAATGCACTAAAACGTTCATTTGAGTAGTAGGTTGCATGCATTATACACGTAGCGAAATATTTTAATTGAACATAACATGAATTCAAAGTTTTGAATGACATTTGTAGTGCGCATTGATTTGGTACAGTACACGTTAGGCTTGTCCGGAAATTTCAACCCGCGCCTTGTTAGCCCGAAATATTTAAGATATATCTTTGTCTCGTTGTGCTCCGACAACTCCCTCCATCTTAACCCGCGCCTTGCTATTCCGAAATTACAACGCACGCAAAAACTCCCACCTCCTGTGAAATCCCGACACGCGAAATGCCCGTGGTACCCCTGAACCGAAAGAACCGCCTCAAATCGGTGGGGGTACTTTCGTAACATACCCCACATTTCGGACAAGCGGGTCTCTAAGCCATGGTTCCCCACTGCCATCCCATCCGTCCACCCATTCGTACACCGAGGCCGCGAAAACACGCGATGAAACCCCACACCCTGCTCCGTCAGCCACCCAGCCGGAGCCTCTTCCCCGACGACGTCGTCCACAGCAACACATCGACGTCCCTCATCCACCGTACCGGATGAGGATCCGTCGTCGATCTCATCGTCCCGCCGGTTCAGCCACCCCATCCTCCACCTCCAAGGAGCTGCCCCGACGTTCCCCTCGTCTTTCGCGCCACCTCCATTCCCACACCGCCGTCTTCACCTGCACCACCGGAAGAGCATCATCATCACCGTTTCCTCGGATGAAGCTGCGGCCTAATCGGCGCCACCAAAGAGGTTGTACACTAATCGCCGCATTTTCTTCTTGATTCGATCTCACGATGCTGTCGGCGCTCGGTCCTGAGCCGACACGGCGCGGCTGCATCCACGGCGGCGTTGCTGGCCACTTCCTCCACGGCGTCGCTCCCTCGGCGGCGACGTCCACATCAGTAGGAGCTGCTGCTGCTTTAGCTCTCGCTCGCGCTGTTGCTCTGCTCTTGCTCTCGCTCCCCTGCCTGGTCTGCTCTTGCTATTGCTCTTGCTCGCGCTGCTGCTCTCGCTCTTGCTCTTGCTTGCGATGCTGGTCCGATTTAGCTACACTTCAGTCGACTGAATCGACTTTTGGGTCAGTCGATTTTTAGGGGGTGGGGGGGGGGGCTCGCCGGGGTGAAGGAAGAACCAGCCGCAGCGGGAAGGGGGGCTCATCGGAGAGGTACCCCACTATCTATCTTAGGGTTCAGGATGGGGACGGTGGTCGCCGGTGGTGGCGGGGCGTTGGCGGGGCGGTGGCATGGGGATCGCCGGAGAAAAAGCTCGGCACGGGGGGCTAGAGGGATGGCCGGGGTGGCGGCGGACCGGCGGTGGGGAGTGTTTTCGGGGCGGGCGGGGCGGCGCACCGCCGGCCGCGGGCGGCGGGGGGCTGCTGTTTGGCCGGTGGTGGCTGGCGGCTGAGGGGGGTGGAGGTTGAAGATGAACCGCAGGCCCTTGATTTCATATCCAACGGCTGCAAAATCGACTGACCAGAGATGAAAAAGTCAGTCGACCGACGTGTAGCCTCACCTTGCTAGTGCGTTCAGTTTCGACAGCAAAATTCAGTTTCGACAGCAAAATTCAGTTTCGACAGTTAAGTTCAGTTTCGACAGTTAAGTTCAGTTTCGACAGTTAAGTTCAGAGATGAGCGGCTGATGTATTTTACATCTAGCACTTTGTGGTTATGTATTTTACGTCATGTATTGGAGATGCTATTAGAATTCCACTCAGGTTAACGTTGTTCGTTGTCTCTCTTGTCCTACTTCAGCCTCGGCGTCGTACAACTCACCGGAGCTGCTCCAACGACGAAACCCTCCATCACAGCGGAGCAGTACCTCGGGCTCCATCTCCAGACGCCTAAGATCTTCTTCCCCTCCTCCAACAGCAAAGTCAGCAGGAGCATCCTCACCGGCCAACCCAATCACGCTGAGATCGACATGGCTGCGCCAAAGAGGTTGTACACTTGTTGCATCTCCTTTTTACTCTACATGTTATATATATTGTCCATTGAGCACACGGATTTGTTCCTTTAGTGTCTCCTTGAAAGAAAAAACGTAGGAATTTTAATTTTCACTTGTCCTCCTTTTCAAATTCCTATTCATGAAGCACAAGACTAAGAGATAGTAGCATAATAGCTTATAACCGTACATTTTCTTGTGGTTTGACTTAATCTCACCATGCTTCTTTGCATCCTGTGATCTTCCAATTGTTGTGAATCAAACACCCAGATTGGCAGAAATCCTGTGTTTTTAAATTCTCTATTTTGCACATGCATTCCTATCCTATTCCTGTCTATTTCCTATCCCTGCATTGTTGGAATCCTCCAATTCAAACGAGCCCTTACAGAATTACTTCTCTTACGGATAGTTGTCAAAGAAAACCTTGCGTGGTTTGTCCCGCTCCTGTTGCGCCGTCGTCCACCCTAGCTCAGCTGGAATCCTCCAATTCAAACGAGCCCTTACAGAATTACTTCTCTTACGGATAGTTGTCAAAGAAAACCTTGCGTGGTTTGTCCCGCTCCTGTTGCGCCGTCGTCCACCCTAGCTCAGCTGCTCCAACGACAGAAGGGTCCAGCACAGTAGGGATCCGGCTTCCACACTGTCTTTCGCCGTCTCAGATCTTCTTCCCCGCCGCTGGCAGCCATGAAAACTGCATTACCATCATCAACCGAGCAGATGACCTCGAGGACTACATGGGTCCGCAAGAGAGGTTGCACTCTTTCGTGTCTGCTTACGTTATGCATCGCTTAATATTACATGTTACTTTATCATCCTGTTCACCGATTAGACTCTAAGTCAGCTCCAAACTAATGGTCAAACTTGAGTTTTTAAATGGTTGTGGGGTACATATCGGGGCCGCTATCAATAGTATCTATCTACTATCTGTTTAATCTCCGGTGTCTACTATGAGTTTCATGTTGGGTGGGAAACAAACAGTACAGAAGCCATTATCTATATTTTTTAACTGAAGCCATTATCTTCCTACTATTATTGCTTTTGGGTCTATCCATAGGTTGGTACCATCACTCTGGATTTCTGCATGCACTCCTTACATAATCTCACTATGTTTTATTCCTATGCATGACAGTTATTGTAAACAATGGAACTGAACATGGAGAGCAAAATAGACAAGCCTTGCGTGGCAATAAAATTTCATGCAGACGTCGCTGCATGGTAGGCGCAAAGGCAGCCCCCCCTCCACGCATTTCGGATTGTAATCGAGAGGAAGATATCTGTTCCGAGGGGGATTCAGAAGGAGAAGACAACTCCTATTTACCCCCTGAGGTCTTCGCTCTAACTTGGCATGCTGATGTTGGTTATATCATGCATATGGTGTCTTGCATTGCTTACTTTATACATCAAATATGTCATCTGCTTAGTTTAGACATCCTTTGTGCGAATGCCATCTGTTTAGTTTATTCATCATTTATGTGAATTATGCAACGCCATATTGTTTAGCCAGGCATCATATATGTGAATTTTGCAATGCCATCCTGCTTAGCCAGTCATCTTATATGTAAATTATATCAGGCCATCCTTTTTTTGTTACATATTACATTTGTCAACAATGTTAGTACATTCAACTGCTCTTCGTGTGCACCAGCCATTTGACACGGTGATGGCAAATTCTAGAGTGAAAACAAGGTCTTCAGAGCAGACTATGCTATCTGACGAAGCGCATATCTCGCTGGTTACGGATAGCTCCTCAGAGGAGGATTCAGAGACAGATGACCAATCCTATCCCCCCCCCGAGGTGTATGCTCTAACTTGGCAGGGTTATGTTTCTCATATCGTGCGTATGGTGTCTCGCATTGCTATGTCATTTGATTAGCTTAGACATGCTTTGTGTGAATGCCACCTGTTCAGTGTCTAATTACCATATATGTGAATTATGCATTGCCATCTTGTTGCAAGACATTATATATGTGAATTATACAATGCTATCTTGTTGCAAAGGCATTATATATGTGAATTATGCAATGCCATGGTGTTTAGCCAATCATCATGTATGTGAATTATATCATGCTATCATTTTTTTGTATTGCGTGTTCCATTTGTCGACAAGGTTTGTATATTCAACTACTCTTCCTGTGCATCAGCCATTTGAAGCGGTGATGGAAGTATCTGGAGTGAAAACAAGGTATTCAGAGCAGACAATGCTACCTGCTGAAGCAGCCATCTTGCTGGTTACAAAGAGCTCCTCAGAGGAGGACTCAGAGACTGATGACCAGTCCTATTTCCCCCCTGAGGTCTATGCTCAAACTTGGCAGGGTTATATTACCCATGTCATGCATGTTGTCTTGCCTTGCTTAGTTTTTACATCATATATGGATTGCCATCTGCTTACTTGCTTACTATATAAATCATATATTTGAATTATATCATGCCATCATGTTTACATAGTACATACACATCATCTATCTGAATTATGGCATGGCAACCCATTTAATAAAGACATCATATAGTTATATCATCTCATCCTGTTTAGTGTTTACAGTCATCATATTTTGAATTATGGCATTCTATGCGTGAATGTATGTGAATTATGGCATGCCAACCTATTTAATAAACACATTATATAGTTATGTCATGTCATCCTGTTTACATAGTCTCATATTTTGAACTATGTCTTTCCATCTTTTTTAGTTAGCCATCATAATGTGAAATTGTGTCACGCTATCCTGTTTAGTTAGCCATCATATATGTGAAATTGTGTCATGCTATCCTGTTTGGTTAGACAACATAAATATGAATTATTTCATGCCCTCTTTTATTCCCCACTATCCATTCCACCTGTCTATCATACAATGTCTATACTTTCAATTACTTTTCTTGTTTATCAGCCATTTGAATTGGAGAGCGTGATGGCAGTATCTAAGGGAGTAACAACATGGTCTTCAGAAAAGATAGTGCTACCAGTTGATGCAGATAGAACCAGGGTTGTACTTGCCCAAGGACCAGATCCACCACACATAACCCAGACTCTCGCAGATTGTACCCGTACCCAGTTGGACAGAGAACCAGCTACACCCCTTCTAACCCCAACCCCGGCAGATAGTAACCCACTTCCAGTTGACACAGCACCGTCTCCACCACAGAGCACCCAAACACGAGCAGTTAGTAAGGGAACTGCAGTTCCCAAAGCATGAGGACCACCACTCCGAATCGCAACTCAACGCTTACAGGAGAAGAAGATTTGTTCTCAGGTCAGGTTCTGTAGCTATGGTTCACACTCCTTTGCTCTTGCATTACTGTATTTACTCATACCAACTATTTTCAAATTTGAAGGATGGAATTGAAACTCCAATGGCGCAACAGGTATGTTTTAAACCTGTTTCTTTAACTGGTTTGCTGTTGTAACCTGCTCTATGTTGATTTCAGTTTCAATTGAATAAACAGTTATGTTCTCATGTCATGCACGTTACAAGTGTTGTTATTGCTCTATAGTTACCCACACTTATATTCTGTCTATTCTGCTTTGTCTTGAACAAATATTATTTGAACTGTGTCTCTATCTTGATTTGGCAACAAAAACTAGAATGATATAGACCATAAAGTGACCATGGTACATAGATATATGTTTGTTTCATGCTGTTATCCTGTCCACTTTACTACTGAACTCATTTACCAAAATGAGTTTCATATACAACATGGTAAACATGTGATGTGTCTGCTTGTTTCTCTTTTACAATGCGGACAAAATATTGGAGAACAGTACCGCGTTATCCAATGGTAAAGGAAGTAATGCAGACAAGGTTCAAGATAGTGAGACATCCCTGTTGGTCTCACAGAAAGCTGATAAAAACTATCTTGACGACAGTGAGGGAACCCAAAAGTCCTGTCTCGATGTAGTGTTCGAGTTACTGGCCACTACTGCTGGCACAAGCTCTTCGAACTCGCTGCCTGAATCAGTTCGTCTTCTTGAGTCTCAACTTCAAGTTGAAAGACATCGATCAGATGTGCTGCGACAGGAAGCTGAAGGACTGAGGATGTCCCTGCAGAATTCAGATGCATATTTTCTGGTGCAACAACAAGCGCTGGAGGATTTAAGCGCCAAACAAGAGAAAGTTAATAAGCTTGCTAAGCATCTTGCCAGCATTATGGGTACCCAGGATATTGTTTCTTGAGATCTTCTGAAGTGGTTTCAGTTCTGGATTTTTTTTGCTGCGGCGTTTATTTGCGTTGGTCGCCAACTTTGACAACCAGTGTATATGATATGTTGCTTTGTTCCCTATATTTGCACTGGTGGCGAATTTTGATGCCCAGTGGATGTAGTATGTGTAATAGTCGTGATAGCCTAGCGTTAGTTGCTTGCTTATTTATTTCCTTGTTGTCTTGTTTATTTGTTTGCTTGTAGTCATTGCAGTTCTTTTTCCGCGGTTAGCTGGTGGCTGCAATAACCTATTTTTTAAAACTAGGCCACAATAACCATGGGCTAATATTTACTGTAGTGACACTGGGCCTCCTACTGGCCGTAGAAACAGTGGGCCTTCTACGAGCCGTAGAAACAATGGGCCTTCTACGGGCCATAGAAACAATGGGCCTGCCTGCCGTATCATCAATGGGCCTTATACGGGCCGTATGATCGATTGGAAAAACATGGGCCAAACAGACCGCATTATGGCCGTAAACGGGCTAGAGTTGGAATCGTCCGTTCATGGGCTGACCATAACAGGCCATCGTTAATACGCCGTATTTGGTGATGCTATGAAAATGGCCCAATAGACTAACGGTCCACAAACGGACCGACTGTAACGACAGGCTGAATTTGGCCCACAAGCAGAAAATGACAGTAACAGGCCGTAAGTAACCGAATGCTGCAAATGAGCCCAAGAATAAATGGGCCCTCAGAAGGCCGAAAGTTAACTTGGGCTGGAAACGGCCCAACGAAATAACGGGCCGTTAATGGGTATAAAGTGATACACTGTTCATTACGGGCCAGTTTCACCACAGGCCGTTAATGGGTGTACAGTAATACACTATTCATTACGGGCCAGTTTCAGCACGGGCCGCTAATGGGCCAAGAGTTACAAAGGGCCTCCTATGGGCCTAAAGACGTCATGGGCTATACATGGGCTAGAAGTGAAAACGGGCTAGAATCATATTGGATGGCCCAGATGACGCTACTGGGCCTAATTCGGATAGGGCGTAACGGGCCTTGGGTTAGCGGGTTGTAAATGGGCTATATGCGAACAGGCTGTTAACAGGCTTTCCATGGGCCGGCCCGCCAGCTTTTGACCAAGTCAAACGGGCCGGCCTTTTCACAGGAATGGGCCACTGTTGGGTCGTGCCACGTGTCGACGTATCATAGGCGCCTTCTGTCCAGTGAGTGGATGACATCTGTCCCAACGATGAGCCAGCACGTGTTTCCTCTAGCCAATGATGATTTTACACGTGGAAAATCCCCATTGGTCGGGGCTGTTAACGGGTTATCGGATCCAAAACCCGACCCGATAGCTTAACGGCGTTCTGTTACGGTGGATGCCACGTGTCGGTCACCCTTGACGAAAGCACTTCTGTGACGCGCGATTTATCGTCATGGAAGTGGACACTTCCGTGATGATAATTTTTGTAATGTCATGGAACACTTCTACGACAGCACAGGTATGACTATCTTGATTCTGTCATAAATTTGTCATGGATGTACATGCATGACAAAAAACGCGACCTACTGTGACAAACACGTATCATCACGGAAGTGTATTTTTTTTGTAGTGTGTACTGCATGTGCACGCATTCCGTACTACAATGTTTGCACTACATTTTTGTGCACTGCATGGGTAGCATTTTTCTTTATTGTTTTTCCCTCTTACGTATCATTTTTCTAGTGTACGGGTGTGCACTGCTTTGTTGCTTCTGTGTGCACTGCATTCGTTATAGTCCCGTGCTGCAGGTGTACACTTTTTGCACTGCGTGCATCCTTCTTTGTGCCAAAGTTGTGACTGGTTATGCCAACGCTGCGGACTGCATGACTTACATTTAAGTACTGCATCAGGTGCACTAATTCTATGTTGTGCACTGCGCGAAAGTGCTTCTCTTGTGGTTCATTTTGAGCATGTACCGCACTTCATGCACACATATTGTGAACTTCCTTGTAAGACTTTGGAGAACTACACATATTTTTTAGAGACCTATTACGGGACTGGCTGGGGCCTGGTTGTAGCTGGGTGGTCAATTTTTTTCCTTATCTGAAGCATTTTTTTCTTTTGCAGTATATATATTTCATGGTAGTACAAATGATGTCATTTGTACTGCTTGCATCAACGTTGAGTACTGCACTGCGCGTACCAAGTCTGTATGTTGTGCACTGAACGAAAGTTACTGCAGCCCCTTCGTTCTGCATTTATGGATGTACTGCACTTCATGTATACACTTTGTGAACTGCCTTATATTTTTTATGTGAACTGTATTCACGTTTCTTTATAAATATTAATATTAATGTTCTTTTTCTATAATTACTTTTTGTGGACTGCATGTGTACAAATATATAATGCTTATTTTTTAGCATTGTGAACTGCATTAATCTTACTTTTTTAGGTATGAGTTGTAGTCAGATTACTTAATTTTTTTAACGTTGTTTTTGAATATGTTTTGTATGTGAATAGTATGTTTTGGTATCACACATTAAATTTTTCAAAGTTTTCTGGATACTTGTTCTAACACAAACTAATTTCAGCGAAAGCAATTGATCAGAAGCAAACTGTGATACATAAGCAAACAACAGAAATAAAATTTAATGATAATTTTAAAATGACATTGTTTTTACAAAAGAAATGTTCGATATGAAGCAATGGACATAATGAAAAGCTTGCATACATGAAACAAAGAACAACACAACGACTAAAGTAAAGTGAAACTAAACATAGCCTTGAATTATTTCTAGTTGCTGTATTGGATTACAGCCTTGTTCTTCTTCTGCTTTGCTTCTTTGTCTCTTTTTGCCCTGTCCACTCCCATGATGACATCATAGATGATTCTCCATGACTCATATGTTGCGAATGCATCTATTGCTCCATACTTGATAAGCTTTTCTGGTAGTGGGCAAAATGCCCACAGACTATGGTCCTCCTTGCGGTTAAATTTTTCTTCATGTCATGCTAGTGAATGTCTATCATCCTGTCGGAAACATCAGCCAAAGAGTCAAACTTCTTTTTATTGTATGGGTCCCTCCATTCCACCTGAATATCAATGTAGTTGTCGGAGTTGATCTCCAAACCAGATAGCTTCAGCTTGCTTTTGTCTCCTTCAATGGCGAATCCGACGAAGGTGTACTCACCATTCATGTGGAATTTTTCTAGTTCCATTGGCCTACAAGATGTTTGTATAGAGTAAATATAGTTTATTTTCTTAGAAGTACCAATATTTTTTTTTTCTGAAACTGAACTGCAATATGAATATCTGAATCTGTTGCATTGAGTAGTTGCTAATACTTTGTTCAGCATAACTAGTAAATCTGATAATACATTGCATAAACAATGCATGTTTTGTGCATGATTGTATTCTTGAACTGAATTTCATACATGTTTTGTATAGTAATGTTGCGGTTTTCTATTGTTCAGTCAAATAGTTTGTAATTGGTAAAACAAAATAAAACTGTGTGTATTGCTAGATCATATAATTTAAGAATTGAACACATGAGTGACATACATGGAGCCAGATGAAAACTGTCAATGAATTCATATGCCATGCTTTTCAAAAATGAAAACCAAAGTTTAAATATTGGCGATTGCAGTGAAGAAAATTTAAAATCAATATTGACAATCAATAGTACAGATTGATAGTTATTCTGACCTGTCTTTAGCTGCAGAGATGTGGTAGACAAGGCATTCTTTTTCTACGCATAGCTGGAGACCTACTGCCCGCTGTGGCTTCACGTAGTGCGTGTACTCGACATCAACGCCGACTAGTTTGACGGGCATTCCGCCGAGCTTCCTCCTGAGCGTGGACAGCATCTTGTCCACGTCTTCACCCTTGCTTGTGCAAACGACGTGGAGCTTGTGGTTGCCGTGGAGGTTGACATCGTGGAGCTCCCTGGTGTACCTGCGGCGCTGCTGGTAAAGAGGTGCATCCACCATGACTCTCCTCTGCTCTCTCGTGTTTGTTCTGGAGAGAAGAGGTTGGTGAAAGGAAGTGTGGAGAAGAAGATGCAATGGGGTTTTTTGGGGTACGAAGCAGTTGTGTTTTCTCCTCTGCTCTCCTTGACAGGACGTGGGAGAGGTGGAGTGGGGTGGTAGCGTGGTGGGGCTCTGTTTTTAGTTACGTGGCAACTACAGAGAGGTTCTGCTATGAGGAGGCTCTGTTAGTGCGTTGGAAATCCGGAACGTCATGTCCTCTTTTTTCATGACTTGTTCAGGTATGCACGCAACTGTCAGAAAATGTGATGATTGTGTTTTTGGTGAATTTTCCTATTAAGTGCACTTCTTTGCTATCAGGACAGAACTGCGTATGTCCACATAGTGTACTGCATGGAAGTGAAATTTATTCTTCGTGCACTGAATTATATCGGATTAGGATTGATACAGATGTATGCACATTTAGTTTCTTGATGGAGTTCTTTCATGCAGTTCTTTATTTTATAATGGACTGCTTTGCTTAACTAACAGGGCTGCATTCTTCATTTTAGCCATACTGCAATGCAGTAGAAGGAGAACTGCATTTCAGAAAAAAGAATACTTCGTGCTTCCACGTGGAGAACTGCATTGTTTGGCGTCGCGGACTGCATTTGTATGTTGACTTTGGGCTTTCTGCGTTTTATATATTAATAGCGAACTGTAGTTTCTGGCAGTGCCCACGCACATTTTCTTTTGTTGTTGTTATTCATTTAAAAATGTTTCTCATTTTTCTTTGATGTTTTATTTTTGAAGTTATTGTTTTTTCTTAGTGGGCCTTGTTGGGCCTGTGTTCGTGGAGTGAAGACACATTGGGCCCAAGTCGGCCTGTGAGCACGGCTGGTTCCCTATGCATTGTGTGCGGCCTAATATTTAGTCCCACCTCGCCCGCGGAAGGCGCGCCTGACCTGTTTATAAGCGCTGGCGAGGCAGCCGTATCGAACTCCTCTAGTTACTTATTTGGGCGCTTATACAGAGCGCTCGTTGCTTTATGCTCTCTGACCTGTGGGCCCATGTGCGCCCGGCCCCATGCGTTGTGGCTCAGTACGGCTCGCCTACGGTGGGCACAGACCTACTACGAGACTGGCTGGGGCCGGATGCACCTGTGGTGGTCAATTTTTTTCTTTGTATTTTTTATCTTAAGTATTTTTTCAACGTAGGGGCGTGCACTGGTTATCAAACCATTCATGCACTGCATTGTTCAGGGTTCTCTACTGCATGTGCACGCATTCCGTACTACATGTTCAGGTCTCATTTTTTTGTTTTCATGTTTTTGCTCTTACGTAATCTTTTTTCCAATATAGGGTAGTGCACTGCTTAGTAAACATACCTGTACTACATTGATTATGTTTCTATACTGCAGGTTCAGATATTTCCACACTACATTTTTTTCAATGTAGGAGCGTGCACTGCTTAGCAAATCATCCGTGCATTGCATTGATCAGGGTTCTGTACTACATGCGCACGCATTCCGTAGTACATGTACAGTTCTCATTTTTTGTTTTCATGTTTTTGCCCTTATGTAATCTTTTTTCCAATGTAGGGGAGTGCACTGCTTAGTAAACATACCTGTACTGCATTGATTATGTTTCTGTACTGCAGGTTCATATATTTCCGCACTACATATACAGGTCGCATTTTTTTCTTTTTGTGTTTTTGCTCTTATGTATTCTTTTTTTTCAAATTTAGGGGTGTTCACTGCTTCGTTGGGTATGTGTAAACTTCATTCGACAGGGTCTGCACTGCATTGGTACACAATTTGCACTGCATGCGTTCTATTTGCACACTGCATCTTATTTTCGTTTTGTGCACTGCTCGAATCTAATGATTCATAAGCAAACAACAAAAAACAAATTATCACAGGCATTCTGTACGAAAAGTTCATCATCAGCAAACTAATTTCAACAGAAAGCAATCTAAGATAATCAAAGTTCACATCATTACAAGCGATTCTGCATGGCAAGCAAACTAAGTTCAGCAAAAGCAAATGATCACAATCAAACTAACGATACATAAGCAAACAACATAAATCAAATTTGATGATAATTCTAAAACGACACTGGCATTGTTGGCTCTTTGGCCGGCACCATCTTCTTCTTCACTAGTTAGCATCTCCCCATCCCCAGCTGCTCCTCGCGCGCTTCTTGTGGGGCTCCTCCTTCTCCAGCTTTGCACGGCGAAGCCCGTCCTGGGTGAGGGTGATGCGGTTCCATATCTCGTATGCTGCGTAGGCGTCTTTTGCCACGTACTCGATGTGCCTCATGGACAGAGGCAGGGTGGCCCAGCGCTTGTGCTCGTCGTCGGTGATCTTCTTCTTCATGTTGTTGTAGTAGTCGTCGATGAGCATGCCGGAGACGTCTCCAAGGGAGTCCAACTCCTTGGTTGCCTCGGGCACCCTCCACTCCTTCTAGATGTTGACGAAGTTGGCTACCTCCAGATTGACGCGCTCTAGCCTGGTTTTGTCGCCGTCAATGGAGAAGCCTGAAAAGGTGTACCTGGGGTCGGCGAGGAAGTTGTCGAAGACTGTGCACCTTTCAGCAACGCTCAGTTGGAAGAGCAGCACCGGGTGTTTCTTGCCGATGGAGAGTTGGCAGAGGGCGGGTTTCTGCGTCGCTTCAGGCTCGTTGTTGTACTCGAGATCAATGCCGACGATCTTGTGGCGCTGGAGGCTGAGGTGGCGCTCGTACTGCGCAAGGGTGATCGCCATCTACTTCTTGCCGTTGGTGTGGATGATGTGCAACTTGGTGTTGCTGTGGCCCTTCACATCCTTGTACTCGTCGGCGAACGCCATTGCCGATAGTAGGGCTTGGTGTTTTGCGTGGAGATGGATGTGATGGAGCGATTTGGTGGCAGTGCAATGGATACTTGTGTTGTTGTGGATGAGAAGGCCTATGGCAAGGGTCTGAATTTAAAGGGAGGGCGCGAGGTGGGATGGCCGTATCGGATGAACTGCACGATCTCGCTAACGATGCGGTTTGTGGAGATCGTGGGTTGGTGTTGCGTCTGTGATCCTAGGCTTGTGGCATGGAACCGCTCCGATTGGGTGGTTGTATGCGAACGTGGTGTTTTTTAACGTGGTTTTTTTATTTTTGATCAGTAAATTTTTTTTAACCACCACTATCTGTGCGAACGGGCATTTTGTCACGTTTATATGTATCTTGCGTGATAATGAAACTACATTGATTACAGTTCCGCACTGCATCGTGTGCAATGGAGAACTGCATTCTGTGTACAGGTAAGTATTCACAGTATTTTTAGCGTGTCCTTGATGCAGCCCCTGAATAAAGTACAATGTATTCCGCAATTTTATGAGTTTTTTTCACTGTCTTCTATTCCGTGTTCATATTTCTAGTGCTGCGTACTGCATCTGTTTTTTTGCCTGTACTTACTGCAGTCCCTGGTACAGGAGCGGTAGGGGGTTGCCCCCCCCCCCCATTTTTTTGAAGTTATTGTTTTTTCTTAGTGGGCCTTGTTGGGCCTGTGTTCGTGGAGTGGAGACGCATTGGGCCCATGTCGGCTTGTGAGCACGGCTGGTTCCCGGTGCGTTGTGTGCGGCCTAATGTTTCGTCCCACCTCGCCCGCGGAAGACGCGCCCGACCTGTTTATAAGCGCTGGTGAGGCAGTCATATCGAACTCCTCTGGTTACTTATTTGGGCGCTTATACACGGCGCTCGTTGCTTTATGCTGTATGTCCTATGGGCCCATGTGCACCCGGCCCCACACATCGTGGCTCAGAACGGCTCGCCTACGGTGGCGCGGACCTACTACGAGACTGGCTAGGGCCGGATGCACCTGTGGAGGTCAATTTTTTTCTTTGTATTTTCTATTTTATGTGTTTTTTCAATGTAGGTGCGTGCACTTCTTAGCAAAACATCCGTGTACTGCATTGATCAGGGTTCTGTACTACATGTGCACGCATTCCGTACTACACATGTTTGCGCTACATTTTTGTGCACTGCATGGATAGCATTTTTCTTTATTCTTCTTCCCTCTTATGTATCATTTTTTCTAGTGTACGGGTGTGCACTGCTTTGTTGCCTCTATGTGCACTGCATTCGTCATGGTCCAGTGCTGCAGGTGTACACATTTTGCACTGCGTGCATGCTTCTTTATGCTAAAGTTGTGACTGGTTATGCCAACGCTGCGGACTGCATGGCTTACATTTAAGTACTGCATCAGGTGCACTAATTCTCCTTTTGTGCACTGCGCGAAAGTGCTTCTCTTGTGCTTCATTTTGAGCATGTACTGCACTTCATACACACATATAGTGAACTTTCTGGTAAGACTTTGGGGAACTACACACATAAAATGGTGTGTGGATTATAATTTTTTAGAGAATTATTATTTAATGATCTACGGTTAGTTCATTGGAATTTGTGCAGTCAAAGTCTGTGTAGAACTTCCTGGTAAGACTTTTTCTTTGGTAACATAAACCTTTTTTAATTGTCCTTCATTCTTGGTAACATAACTTTCATTAACTTCCCTTTAATATTCAATTTTGACCTGTTTGTATTCCTCTTCTACAAATGTAGGCCAACTTCTACCCTTCCTTTGCAGTTCATTTCTCCTCTAGCCGCAACTTCTCTCCTTTCTCTAGCCTCTCTTTATTTTTTTCCTTCTCTAGGTTTTTGTTGCGATGGCTCCAGTCCCCTGCGCGAATCTCTCCTGCTGCGGCCATGGTTGTGGTGTGCGGACGCACTGCGATTGCTCAGCTTGCTCGCAGGCCCGTCGTACTCGTCGTGGGGGGAAGGTATTGTGTCGAGCTGGGCGAGCGGAGCAGCTTGCATATGGCACAATATTCACAGAAGGATTGGATATGGGCCACATCAACGTTTCTGAGTTCTATTCCGCCCTGCTTCGCCGTGGCCTTGGCCGCACAAGTCCTTTTGTCCATCAGCTTACGCCAACAGATGTGGAGACTCACTACAAGATGGTATTTTTCGCTTGATCTGATTTTTTTTCTTTGTGTTTTCTATTTTTTTGTATAATTCCATACTAGTCTGAACTTCTAGTTTTATAGGAATGCACTTATTTTGTTCTATTGAAGTGTACTGCACTTTGTACTTATATCTTGTTTTTATTTTTTTGCTTGTGTGCATGGAGCTCGTGTTTTTTTGCATGGTTACAATATGTGAACTGCTTAGATACTAGATGAGAACTAATAGTTTCCACAATTTTCCCTGCTTGTACATTGTGTACTACATGCAGGTAGTCTCGATAACTTCATAATAGTTATAAGCGTACTTCTTGTTTGCAAGTTCTGCACTGCACATTAGATTTCGTTTAATCTGTACTGCCTTTTTGTAGAAAATTCCCCAACGAGCTGTTAGGTATCTCCGGCTCAAGAAGAAGGGAATTCTCCAAGTTGTTCTTGGTAATGGACAGCTTAAACCAGCCAAGTACCATGTAGGCATTGACAGGCGGCTATGTCTGCAGAAAGGGTGGAAGGAATTTGTCATTGATAGTGGCCTGATGTCTGAGCAAGTTGTTGTCCTCAACTTCTTTGAACTCGAGGATCATACGGTTAGAATCACGTTTGACATGATTGGTTAAGGTTATGAGGTTGATTTGTAATAAGTACTTTTGCGTGTCGAACGCTTCATCTTTTTGATGTGTTTTGTAATAAGCACTTTTGTGATCTGAACCGCTTCAACTATTATTCTGAACTTCATGCTGCCAGTGAGCTAACTGCATTTTTTCATCGTTTTTGGGTCAAAATGTGTCAAAGTTTTACTCTAGACTGCTATATATATGGTATACTCTATACACCATTTCTCTTTACATGGTTTAGTTGAATAACTCATAGTCAGCGGGAAATTTGTGTTTACACAAAATTTAAACTGATACATGAGTCATACAGATAAGCAAACAGCTATGCATATGATTAATTTATTGAAGTTCATCTATATGGTCGTTAACCTGCTGCTTCTCCGCGGTGACTAGAGCGTGTCTAATGTCGCACTTTCTTTTGTTTTCCGTGGCGGTGTTGCTTGTTCTTGTCTTTGCACCATTGTGTTTGTAGTTCCTCGCGTGCTGGTTGATGGCGGCTTTTCTTTTTCAGCGTTGTGAACTGCATGCTTCTTTGCTCCCCGCGTGCTGGTTGATGGCTGCTTTCGTTTTCCAGTGTTGTGAACTGCATCCTTCTTTGCTCCCCTCGTGCTTGTTGATTGCGGTTTTTGTTTTTGAGTGCTGTGAACTGCATCCTTCCTTGCTCCCCGCTTGCTTGTTGATGGTGGCTTTCGTTTTCCAGCGCTGTGAACTGCATCCTTTCGTGCTCCTACCTTGTTTTTTGAAAGTGGTGTCGTTCTCGATTGTTTCTATACAGCAGCATTCGCTTGTGGTAGTCTTGTTGGCATTTTTTCTTCATGTTCTTCGTCCTCTTCACTCTATTCTTCCTCTTCCTCATCTTCATCATCTGTTTCTTCATAAGCCACTGCTTCTTCAGTTTCTTCATGTTCTTCGTCCTCTTCACTCTCTTCTTCTTCCTCCTCTTCTTCATCTGCTTCTTCATAAGCCATTTCTTCTTCAGTTGTGTCACCATCTTCTTCTTTGATTTCATCGCATTCGTCTTACTCATTTTCTGATCTTAATCTTTTGGGGCAGGTTCTTGAATTGTGTCTCTTCCTCTTTTTGCAGATGCTACAGCGTCTCGGTTTCGTCCATTTCTTAGTGTTCTGAGTGGAATTTCTGTTTGGTTGTGCATCGCCATGACCTCGTTTTTCTTGTTCATGTCTTTTTGTACATGTCCTGGAATTGTGGCCGCTGATTTCATTACGTGTCTTGCACCTTCTTATTCCCAGTGGGTGACCATCACTGTCCAGCTCAGGCTGTGGCTTACTATTTTTGTCATCATTTTTCTCCTTGCATGCAACCTTTTTCTGGGTTGCGTCGGCCCCTTTCTTCCTTCCTCTTGTGTTCGAAACAGGAGGTGGAAGAATTGTTTCTTTTTTGATAGCACCAGTTCCGCTGTGTTCGGTATTTTCTACTTGCTCGGCATTATTGTCATGCTGGGATTTCTCTGCTTGCTTTAGTTTTGCTGCTTATTCTTCTTCTTCGTTGAGCACATCAACTTCCTCGATCAGTGCCCTCATACCAGACAACGCTCTGTGGCACCCAGCGTCGGACCTTGTCGCTCTGTTTGCAAGGTCCATTGCTATTTCTGTCAGCAATTTTCTACGGCAAAAAAGCGAGGTTCCATCTGGTGCTGTTTGTTCATAGTTTCTTCTGTCAAACGTCGCATCTGATCTTGCGTTACGGGTGTATCTTTTCATGATGTACACCTCAGGAATCTTGAGTACTCTCAAGTGAGAAAGCATGCATAACACATGGAAGCAAAAGAGCCCTGCAGACAACACATGTTTTCTTTGTTTTGTAAGTGAACTCCACGAAATTAATAAACACATTTTTTCATTATTTGTTCATTTTAAAGAAGTGAACTTCATTTGGTTTTGTGAATTAGTCATGCATGTGGACTTTTAAAGTTCAGTAAGTGAGCTTTCGTGCATGACTATCAGAAACTAGAATTTTTTGTGATAGGAGTCTCACATGTGTGTGTCCAAAGTTTGCACTCACATTCGTAGACACCATTCTGTTCATCGGCGACCACTTGGACATTATGCCTTGCCCAGTCAAATGCATCCGATCTGTTGTAGTGGTGTACGAGATACTTTGTTAGTTTCTCAAGGCACCGTTCTGCTCTGAATGCAGTGCTACGGTAGAGTGTTTCTTTGAAATCTGCAAACACTTCCCTTGTATACACTTTTGATAGCGGAACTTCGAACCCAAACTGGGTTGTTATCTTTACCTCTGACTGCATGATCAGAAATGCACTGTTACGAACCAGAGAAATGAAAAAATTGTTTGTTTTTGTAGTTATATTTTTAGCAGTTTTTTATTGACATTTTGTTTACCTCATTTGCTACTGTCTCTCTGTGCTCGACGGCCTTCCTGGTCTGAATGCACTTGTCGACCTGCTGGGCAAACAAATGGAGATCATGCTTCTCTGTGACAATCTTTTTCTTCAGTATGCGGTTCATGCTCTCGCTTCTCTGTGTGGAAGTCATCCGAGCACAGAAAATTTCCTTGTAGTAAGCCGAGATCCACTCGTGCCTGTCATCCCACACCGAATTCATCACTTCATCGTCTTGCAAGTTGTATCTCTGAATGAGGTCCTTCCATGCTCGTTCAAATTCTTACGGCATTAGTGGGTGGTTCAGCACCGCATTGAGGTCATCTTTGAGTTTCTCGTGCGCCTTATACAGCAAGGCGAGGTGGTCTTTGTACTTCTTCATGATATGCCACCGACACAACTTATGCAGAGTACTTGGGAGGATAGTTTTTAATGCTGCCTTCATCGAAGAACACTGGTCTGAGAAGGCACAAATAGTGTTTTTTTATTAAGTTGTTTGTGTGTGTGTAAGATAGATGGAAGAAATATAAGTGCACCAAACAAACGTAAGTATGCATGTGTTTTTTTTGTACCTGTGGGCATGCAGATTGGCAGCTTGTTGTTCATACACCTCAGACGATGGTATTGTTTCGTCTCGCATGAGGGCAACAGCAAATATGGTGCTCTGTAGATGATGGTTCACTCCCACGAAGACTCCCAACGGCATGTGGAATTTGTTAGTTTTATACGTCGTGTCAAATGTAACGTAGTCTCCAAAATCTTCATACGATCCTTTGCAACTTGCGTTGGCCCAAAAGACGTTTCTTATACAGTTATCTGCATCAACTCTGGGTTTATCTTCTGCATATTCTCGAAGAAATCCAGAAGTTTCTTGACGTCATCTTGGGACTCTTCTCTGGCAAACTTTTGTTTCCTACATTTTCAAACGCAATGCAAACTCATCTCATCAAACAGGAAATAATTACCGACAGGATGCTCAAGCGATATGGTTTGTGATGTGCTTACTTGTTTACCCAGTCGTGGCTAGTATGTGCCATGTACTGTAGACCACCGGACATACCCGACATCGTTGACATCATCTGAGTGTGTGTGTGGTTGTCCAGTTGCATGTCTTTCACTAACTGGTCTATCAAAGGATCGTCTTTTTTGTGCGATCACATGTGCAAAAGCATCCCAGGGCTTTCCAGCATCTTGTGATTGTGGTTGAGTTCAACCATTTCTATCACAAATTTGCCATCCTTCCTCTTTTTGACTCTAATCTTTGCCTTGCAGTCAATTCTTTTTTATGTCTTTTGACGTTTCCGGTGATAATCTGACACGGTCTGCTTGTGCGTCCCTTCTCTTGAGCAGACAATGTAGGCATTTGTCCTGTGTTTTTCCCTCTTGCGTATGCCAAACCATGCACATCTTGCATAATTGTTGTAAAAGTCCCATGCCTTGTCGTACGTGGTGAACTTCATTCCAGCGGCAGGTATGAGGTTCAGCGGCATGTTTTTATCCTGCATTAAGTGCAATGCTCTATGAGATAATTTGTTCTGTTCTGTTTTTTAAATATGAGGAGTGCATACGAGTTTAATAAAGCATTGCAATGTTCCTAAGTTTTCATAAGAATCCAATGTATTAGATGCTAGGTCAAACCTCACAAGAAATATCAGTGTGCACTACAATGTTATCTGAATGTACTGCAAGTATTATTATTATTATTCAGAACATAAACTTACATGTGTGTAGAGTCGTTCACCAGATGGTGTTTGCAGCTCACCGGGTTGTATTGGACATGGCGGGGTTATAGCAGATCTGTGTAGTTGAGGATCTCGCGGCGGCAATAGTGAGGAGGATTTGTACCTGCTGTTGACTTTTGACCGAGGCACCGTTGGTGGTCGTAGTGTCGAAGTTGATGCAGCAACTCTGCTTGCAGCACTGTTTTTCGGTGCAGCAGGTGGATGCTGAGCTCTATTTTGGGGTGCAGCAAGTGGACGTGGTGGTAATCCAGTGTTGTGACGATGTCTCGGTGGATTGGTTTGAAAATTTTGGAGCGGTGGCACATCATCATAGTCATAATCATATTCATCATCTGCTGCAACATCATGTTCAACTGCATCATCATTGTCTGTTCGGACATTCTGTCCAAACGTAGTAAACTCGTGCTTATACTCTGGGTTGAGAACTGTTATTGGCTCATCTTCATCGTCGTCATCTTCATCCTCCTGTCCATGAGTGCCCTCCCAGATGAAGGTGACATCGTCGTCATCCTCGACTACATCTTCTCCCTGGAAAAAATCCTCTTCCGGAGAGTAGTGCACCCTGTTTGTTGTCGTGAAGAATCCTCGAGGAATCTCAGGGGGGAACCTAGCCAGTATCTCTTTCAGAAGAAGCTTTACTCTTCTGAAAGTTGTTGTTCCCAGGGTTGTCAATTATGCGCGACATTTTGTATCTGCTGAACGTCATTTCCTGCACACAAAATGACCAAGCTGCATTGTCAGGCAAAATGAACTGAATCATGCGAACTGCAATGTGTTACAAATGGTACTGCGAAACTAATGCAAGCTGACTACATCACCCTACAAGGTGAACTAAAGTAACCGCACTGCATTGTTGTCTGTAATGAACCTACACAAGTGCACTGCATAACCAAGCAAGTTCACTACATTTTCCCCCACAACGAACCGAAGCAACCGCACTGCATCGTTTTTGTAGGCGTACGGGACTGCGTGTACTGCTTTGTCTGGAATAACTAAACTGATATGGTTGAGGAATTGTACTGCTTACCTCGTGTTGTAGTGATTTCTTGCGTTTGCAGGAGGAAGTTCTCTTCTCGTCCGTCTGCACAACTTCGCATTCGCCCGTGCAGTCCACTTGCCCTTCAGAAGTTCATGAGCGTTCTAGACGTTGCTCAAGGTGAACGGAGACGGAGGATTTGCTCTGAAGGTCGTTGCAGACTTAATCTAAGAAGCTGCCGTGGATGAAGGAACCTTGCGCACAGTCCTCCTTGCTTGAATTGGTTTGATGTCGAGGCAGCACCAATCCACATCTGATGAAGTACAACTAATTGCAGGCCCGGAGGAGTTCGGCGGCGGCGCTACTGAGCTGCTGCCATGGAAGAAGGCCGATACGTTGGTTGGGGCGGCGTTGCTCGTTTGCTGCCGCGGAAGAAGGCCGAGAGGCGATGGGCGGCGGCGCTGCTTGCCCGCTGCCGCGGAAGAATGCCTGGAGGGGAGGGGCGGCGTCGCTGCCGGCCGCTACCGTGGAAGAAGGCCTGGAGGGGAGGGGCGGTGGCGCTCCCAGGCTGCCGCCACGGGAGAAAGCGGGGAGGAGAGGGGCGGCATCGCTGCCAGGCCGCCATCGCGGAAGAAGGCCGGGAGGGGAGGGGCGGCGGCGCTCCCAGGTCACTGCCGCGGTAGAAGGCCGGGAGGGGAGGGGCGGCGGCGCTCCCAGGCCGCTGCCACGGTAGAAGGCCGGGAGGGAAGGGGCGGCGCTCCCAGGCCGCTGCCGCGGTAGAAGGTCGGGAGGGGAGCGGCGGCGGCGATCTGGTGGGTGATGTGCAGAATAAGGCTGGTGTTACTAAAATAAGACTCTTAAGGAGTGTTATCATAATAGACCCACCCTATATATATATATATATATATATATATATATATAGGACAGCACTATTCTAATCCCAGGATTAGAATAGTTATTTGGATCACATCAGCCCCTATAAGGGCCCCACAGAACCCCTCCCGAACTTCTGAACTGCCCGGCCCGACCCACTAGATTCGGAGGCCGCCCCGACAGGATGCACCTGATCCCCCGATCCCGATCCCGAGCGGACCAACCCCCCTCCTCGTCGCTCCTCCCCTCGATCCACGACCTCCCCCTGTGGTTCGCCGCTGATCTTCGCCGGATCCGGTGCCTCCCCCCGTCTCCAGCTCCCGGCCGACCAAATCCGGCACCTCCCCCCGTCTCCAGCTCCTGGCCGACCAAATGCGGCGCCTCACCTCCGTCGCCACCTCCTGGCCGACCACCGGCGTGGGCGAGCGAGCGATGGCGGACGCCGGCACGAGGGAGCCCGCGTCGCCTAGATGCAGCGAAGCCGCCATGGACTTCCGGAAGCCCCATCCTCCTTCCATCCTCAGTGCCTGACGCCTTGGCAGAGTAGATGACGGCCCCTACGCAAGCTACGGCGAACGGTGCGGCCAACGGAGCAACTCCGTGGCGGAGGTGGCATCGGCGGCGCCTTCAAATCCAGCAACGGTACATGAACTTTCTCCCACTTGTTGCCTTCTTCTTCAATCTTGCCTTGCCTGACCTTATTGCTTTGTGCAGATGAACTTCGCGCCCTCTGCAAGACATGGATTGCCATGGAATTCCTCTCTTACCTCCCCGACGAATTGCTCTCAAGGTGGCCTATCAGCTGCTAGAAAAAGGTTGGCCAAACTTCTAGCCATGGTAAGGTTGAACTTCCTTCTGTTTGTCATTTTCTTACAACCATGTGAAGTTCAGGTACTGTGTGAGCATCAGTCCAGGCTACAAAAAGCATTATAAAATCTGCCTGCTTACAGCCATGTGAAGTTCACGTAGTGTGTGAGCCTTAGTCCAAGCTGCAAAATATTTGGAAATCTGCCTGCATTCACATGTGAAAAGCAATGTGAAGTTCAACTATTAAGTGTGCTAGAGTTCAGGTTGGTATGTACAAGGTTGTGTGCAAAAAATAAAAGGAAAATAGAGCATGCATGTGATCACATGAAGGTCAGGTTGGTATGCACTAGTGGTTCAACCATTCAAACTCATGAAGTTTCAGGTTTTTTAACTGTAGACAGTATTTCCCCATTGCATGCAAACAAGAAGTTCAGGTTGTGGAGAGTGCCCAGTTCAGGTACATATAAGTAATCAAATAGTGTAGAATTAACACAATGTGAGGTTCATTCTGTGAAGGGCGCTCAGTTAAGGTACAAAAGAATTGACAGATGCTCAGCTCAATGCAGAGTGTGATGCCTGTCCTACGGAAAAAAATATGTACATGGACACCACTTTTATATGAGAAGTTCAGGTTGTCAATAATGCTTAGTTCAGTTACAAATGTATAGGCAGATGTAACTTGTGTGCTAATAAACATTTTTTCTTTTATGTCAGCAAGACGAGAGACGCATGAAGAAGCTTAGAAGTTCCCAGCAGCAAGTACACAATCCTTAGCATGTACGCGTTGCACCACCCCCTCAATGGGTCACCCCTCAAATGCACCAACAACATTACCAACCTGCTCCAGACAAAAAATGGATGACACCCGAAACACATGAAGACTTCCAAGATGCTGGGTCACAGCCCTATCCGCACAACTTTGCGCCTCCACCTAATTGGGAGACGCCAGAAATCCCCCGCGGATTCTTTGTATCCACCAGCAGACTCCCAAGCACGCCGATGGAGGAGGGTGTTAGCTCAAGTCCTGCGTGTAACTCTGGAGTTTATCCTGGTGAGCCTCGTCAATGCCAAAGGGAAGGAACTAAACTGGATCCCAGGACTAATCCAACAGGAACACACACACGGAGGAGAGTGGTCTGCACACTACCACCGTTGGATCCTACTGCTGCTGCTATAAGTCAGAATTGTACGGGACATAAGGTAGATGGATCCCTTCACAAAACAAAAGAGCAAACCAAATCTAGGATCGCAATACCTCCACAACCACCTCCAGCAAAAAGGAGGCAAACAAGAAAGAGGCCATCTTCAGCCCTCCTTCCTCCTCGTGATCCACTCCTTCATCCTGCTATGATTACTCCGCCGTGCACCATCCCAGAGGGACAGCAGCAGACTCCGGTGGAGTTGTGATCATACATGCACGTAAGTGAAGCAAATATTTAGGTATTTATATACGCATCTTGTATTATCTGCAAATTTTCTGCTCCCTCCAGGATAACAAGTTCAGAAACTGCATTTTAACGTGTCGTTTGGATTATTTTTTCTTTTTCTACAGATGCCGGATCTCCCGGATTATCTAATACCAAGACTAAAGATGCGATTCCAAGATGTAGAGAAAGCAAGGGAATTTTATAGCAGATACGCCAGACACGCTGGTTTTGGAATCAGGAAGACGAGGGGGAATGACAACCACAAGTATTTTGTTTGTGCGTTCCAAGGGAAACACACAACTTCTGTTTCGGAGGCTCACAGGAAGCGAAACAAAACATCGCAGAGGATAGGCTGCAATGCAAGAATGAGGGTGAAGGTGCAGGAGGATAACACATGTGTGGCAGTGGATATTGACTACAATCATAATCACCAACTCATGCAAACTGATGACATGCTGGTATTCTTGCACTCACACAAGAATTATGACCCCACTATTCTGGAGTACGTAAAGCTCCTGTGACACCCAAAAATTTTAATTGGCTTTATCAAACTTTTATTTGATTTGTGGGAGGTTATTTAAAATTTTCTTCTAAAGGACTCTCCTTCTCAAAAAATTTCTTTTATAACAAGTATTTTATTTGGTTCCATCCAAAACTTGATCTTTGGTCATGGAGGTTTTTCCATCTTATGTTGACTCAACACAAATGTTTTTCATTTGGGAAAGCTCTTGAAAATCTATTCTTTTTAAAATAGCCCTATGGCATTTGGAGTGATTCTTCCCCTTTCAAAATCTCCTCTTGCCATGACCTAAGTGGAAATCCCCTCCCAAAAGCCATCTCCCCTTTTTTGTGTCAAGATAAACTTCAAATCCAGCAAGTTGAACTCCCCCATGATTATTTTTCCATTTATTTCTTATCAAAAACTTTTCCTGCCTTCTATTTTGATCCTTGGAGGTTTACAAAGAAACTACCATTTCTCCTTTGAGTTTTGCCTCCAAACAAATTTCCCTGGCTAGTCCTTAGAGCCCTCAACCAGGTTCCATGTAGACCACTGGTCTCCAGTTCAAAAATTTCAAATTGTGCTTGCTGCAAGTTTGGACCATATTTGTCAAATTTGATGAAATTCATTTGTTTTCTCCTCCTAAAAATTTGAGAAAATTCAGGCAGCCTCTGGATGCATCGAGAGGTCACCTCACCAAGTCCCAGCTCCAGAAAAAAAATTCCTCATGCCAAATCATATCGTCGAACACCTGAAGGGCACTGTTTCTGTCAAGTTCAGAAAGTTCAGTAAACAGTTTCAGAGCCGCTGTCGTTTTCTTCAGAACCCCTCCTCGATCTCGCCAGTAGCTGCAGTGGCACCTTGCGCCCTGTGCCTCCTTCTTATCCCTGCGCCGCACGATCGCCTGGAAGCTTGCGGGCGTCGGCGACGAGCTGGCAGAGGTGCGCCTCCCCGTGAGTGGCAGCAGTAGCGCCCTTTGCGGCTGCCAGAGAGGCGCAGCGTTGGACGGCGCCGTCCAGCAGCGCCCAAGCCACCAGAGGCCACCGCGTAGCCATCCACTCACCTATGCACGCTGCAGGTCCGTCGTCGTGAACTGGAAGGCACGGAGTGCGCTCCCTGCTGCCGTCGTGCCCGTACGGCCGTTCCGTCGAGGGCCAGCGTATTACGCAAGCCCGACCGAGGTTTGAGCAGAGAAACGGCGCCAGTGATCCACCACGATGATGCCTAACCACCTAAACCCCCTACCCAACCTCTGCCTCGCCGTAATTTCTCGCCGGCGTTATCCCGTTCACGGCCACCCCCTCGGATCGCCTATAAAAGGAGGTCCCGAGCTCGAACTCGAACCCGCACCATCTCTACACACCACAGGTACCATGCCAAGCCACTGGGAGAGCCTCGCGGAAGTCTTCTTCCCCAACTCCGGCCGCCTCGACCCGCTTCGGGATCCAGCACGATTCACTCCCGTGCGTGCATCCCTGCCTCTCAACTCTTGCCAGTAGCCTCCTAGTGCATCCACATCTCTGACCCGTGCGCCAATTTGAAGTTTGCAGCAACCACCGGAGAGCTCCACCCTCGCCCGAACCACCGTCTGCCGGAGATAGGGTCGCCGTCGACGTGGTGCTCACCGACGGTCAAGTCCACCACCCACCGACGCGGAAGAACACCCTGAACCCGCAGGTACCCTCCGATCACTCTGCCTCACCGTGGTTCAACGCCGGCGACCACCGCAGCCTTCGGGCGCCGGCGAGCTCGGTTGGATTTTGAACCTGACGGGAGGGACCCCCCCGTCAGCCTCTCTTCTTTTCCCCTTCGAACCGTTTTCTGAAGGCGCCTTCAGGCAAAACGTGTTTTCCTTCTGGGCTGGCGTATTTCATACCGAACCATTTTTTGTTTTCTCAAACTAGTCCCTGGATCTTTTCTGTTTCATCACAGATCAGTCCTTGGACTAAAACCTTTATATCTTTTTAACAAAAGATGCTTTTTGATTGATTCTTTTTCTGTCAGTCTTATATTTTTGTCTAGTTTTTTATAGTATTTATTTGGAAAAAATTTGGAACAATTTTTATACACGCAACGGTTTTCACGTTAGTATACGGTTTCGTTATACCGTAGGTTCCGGAGGAGGTGACGGAGCCACGAACTTCGCCGAGCTAGACTCCGACTTCTCCGAACCAGGCAAGTATGTTTGAACCTTTGATATGATGGGTGTTTTGCATGTTTGCTTGAATGGTTTGTGCATGGCATATGAGCATCGGTGAGTGTTACGTTGCATGCAAGGCAACTAACTGTGTGCTTCGAAGTTTACTGTGATCTTTTGATGAGAGATGACCTATCATGTGGTGACATGAGAGGTAGTAAGATGGTATTGTTGTAGCATGCCAGTCTTATGTCATCCAATAAACTCCGACGTTAACGTGGACTGAGCCACGTTACCGTTCTTCCCTTTTCGTGCTGCCACATGTTTTCTGCAAAGAATACGGTTTAGTAAGTTGCTAACCTCTGTCCTTGTACACACCAAATAGAGGGGCCGGGATGAGGTTTCCATGGCCCTCGATTAAAGCCTGTCATCCGGTCAGTGGGCATGGGTGTTTCCGGTTGGGACCGAGAGGGGGGCACCCCTTAGAGCGCGCGGTATAAATTTGATCCCATGCTACGCGAGGTTGTAGCCTCCCCGTCTCAAAGTTTTTCTTGAACGTTTCCTAGGGTGATTCCTGGCATCGGAATGTGGAATGGGTGTGTACTGGATAGATGTGTTTCTCCTAAAATACCGTAAACGGAACTAGTCCCTTGTGACTACTGAAATCCGTTGGCTGTGGTTAAGAGTACAAACTCTACAGAGTCAAACCTTCCGAGTCATCGTGTCCATGGTCAAAGACCGTGGCCAGCATATCCATATCCATGTCAGTCCCTGTGTCAGTCTCCGTGGAAATCCCCGGTAAACAAGCTTGAGTGGTAAACCCGGTTGTATGTTATTCCTGTGGACGGACTAACCATTTTATTATTTCGTTCCTGAATATTCCCTTGAAATGATTTAAATTCATGAGCTACTGAAATATCAAGTTATGTGATATAAGCCCTTTACGTGATGTCGCTCAGACGTCCGACTGTGGCACTCTTGTCATTTACTTTTGATATAAGCCCTTTATGTGATGTCGCTCAGACGTCCGACTGTGGCACTCTTGTCATTTTCTTCTAATATAAGCCCTTTACGTGATGTCGCTCAGACGTCCGACTGTGGCACGCTCGTTATTTACTTTGATATAAGCCCTTTATGTGATGTCGCTCAGACGTCCGACTGTGGCACTCTTGTCATTTAGTTTTGATATAAGCCCTTTACGTGATGTCGCTCAGACGTCCGACTGTGGCACGCTCGTTATTTACTTTGATATAATCCCTTTATGTGATGTCGCGCAGACGTCTGACTGTGGCACTCTTGTCATTTACTTTTGATATAAGCCCTTTATGTGATGTCGCTCAGACGTCCCACTGTGGCACGCACTGTCTTTTATATCCCATTATAATCCCTTTATGTGGTGTCGCCTTGACGCCCGACTGCGGCATTGTTAATTTATTTGTATCCTTTCGAGGGGTCATTTCAGACACTCGATTGGCATTCAGTATTACATTGGGATTTCGGGAGGACTACCGCCCGACTTCCTTTTACTTCCCATGCATAGCTATTTTATTATCTGAGTGCGCATTATTAATCTATTCATATGCATCATGTTTGCATTTGTTATATCTTATGTCCGAACTGTCTTGCGAGTACTTTCATGGTACTCACCTGGCTTGTTGATTTGGCCAGATGTTGACGAAGGCGATCTCATGGATGAAGAGTTTGATAGTGAGTCCGACGCCTAGAGGAGTCCCAGTCAGTCCCGTGCGATCCTGGATTTTGGTCACTTGTATTATATACGCTTCCGCCACCCACAATAAGAATCCTCGAGCCTCACTCCGACGCTCGATGAGCTATAAGATTTAGGAGTCATGTCACCCACTTCACCGTGACATATCCACCACCGCTTTTATTGTGAGTCAGTAGTTATGCCACCATGTCCGCCTTTATGTGTAATATCGGCGTGCTTGTAATAAATTGTTGAGCAGTCTCCGCTCAACCTTGTATTATATCTAGTACTCCTGGATTCTTTTGTAATCAAGAAATTGTCTACCAGTGAGGAGGATTCTTCTCTACTGGTCCGTAAAAGGGATCGGTTTCTCAATAAACGTTTTATTGGAAAACCAGTCATGACAAGCTTGGTATCGGAGCCAGGCTAACTGTAGGAAGCCACTAGGTGCGATCGCTAATTGGTTATTAGCGTTTTTAGTGCTTTTCAGCATTTTGCAAATGTAGCTATTTTCTGTTGGTCATCATAAATTTATGATTTGACTACTCAGAATTTTTGCCTACTTTTGTAGTTGGCTGGCAGCGATTGCGAGACACGGGTGTTCACTAATGTGCCCGAGGGGTTTGTCAAACTTCTCGTCTCCATCACCAAGCTCACGATCGGGCCAGCGACTCGTCCAGAGTTCACGCTTTACCAGCACAAGCTCAGCGACGACGTGTCTATGCACCAGGCCGTGGTGCAATTCAAGGGAGGACGTTCTGCGTCTCGCCACTTCCGTTTTGTGGGAAGGGCCATGCCTACGGAGAGGCATGCCATGCAGATGGCCGCCCGTGAGGCGATAGCTCGTCTTCGGGATGTTCTTCCTACGATGAAGACTCGTCGCTACCGCTACCTCCCATGCCATGTGCCATATACTTATCACTATGCATTCGCCTACCATAGGGGAGAGAGGGATGAAGCTATCGAGATGCTTGTTGAGTATCTCAAAGCTCTGGAGGCAACTTTCGACAACCTCGTGGACGATCTTGTGGCTGCCTGTATGGACTTAGTTCGGGGCTGTTCTGCCAACAGGAGGGAGCTTCTCCACATGGCACCGCCACTGACTTTCATCTCGTCCTCAGCATCCTATTCACCTGCCATTTTGGCCACCGCTCGCCGTCTGCCTACCACTGAGGAGTTCGACCAGGTCATTGCTCCTACCCCAGTCAGAGCTGCACCGCCGACCGCACCCGCACCATCTCCTCAGCGCAGTGCTACGCGCCTGGAGCCTATTAGGGAGGAGGTGGAGGTTGAGTCTCCTGCACCGCTGGGTCTTACCCTCGGCAGGCAGAAGGAAATCTTCACCATCTCCGACTGAGTGCGCCTAGCAGCCGTGTGATGTACCCGCTTGTATGATATGTTTATATGTACATAAGTTTGGTGAGTAGTAGTTTGCGTGCGCATCATGTAGGACTCGGAGGAGTGCACTAGCCTAAATAACATGTCAGGATTGTGTACGCACATCCTGAGTGGTGTATCGTATGTTTGTGTATCGCGTGTAAGATATGTACTGAGCAGTCCTTCTCCATGCGCAATCAAATATTTTCTTGAAAAAATTTGAGGTCTTTTAAATTTTTGCCTTTGCAAAATTTTCCTTATGCCACATAGTTCTTCTCATGAGTTTTGCAAAATAATATCCCAGAGTGGAAAATGTCTCGTCCGTGGACTCCTTCCATGCCAAATCCACCGGAAGAAGTTTATAGAACCCAGACAAGCAACAACTTCACACAGGGGCAGTCTAGTCAACAGGACAGCGAGGCAGCATTATCTCAAGTATGCCGCCTTTTCGAACAAAGCCAACAGCAACACCAAGAAATGATGAATCACGTCATCAATATGGGAAATCACCGTGAGACATACCAACCGCACTCCAAGTTGTCTGAACTACAGAAGAAATGCCCTCCAACGTTCGCTCACACTGATAGGCCGCTTGAGGCCGATGATTGGCTTCGAGACATCGAACGAAAGTTGATTATTGCACAATGTTCAGATCACGAGAAGGTGCTTTATGCACCTCACTCCTCACTGGAGCAGCTGCCGCATGGTGGGAAAATTTCCTACACATGCACCCCAGTGAACATAACATCACCTGGGAAGAGTTTAAGGAAGGCTTTCATGGGGCACACATCCCCAGGAGCATCATAAAAATCAAGAAGAGGGAGTTTCATGACCTCAAGCAGAGAGGCATGACAGTGACTGAATACAACAGTCAGTTTACTCAACTATCTCGTTATGCCTACGATGAGCATATGACTGAGAACAAAAGGATGGAAAAAAATTTGGACGGCCTGGCACCAGCACTAAAATGCCAACTGGTCGTACACACTTTTCCCGATTTCAAAACTCTGGTTGACAAGGCCATTACATTAGAGAATGAGCGCCGCAGCCTGGAGGATATTCGCAAGCGAAAAAGGGACAAGATGGCTCATGCTCACAGCAATCGGAGCAAGACTGATATTCAGAGGAATGAAGCGAGAAAGTCCACGACCACTTCTCTAAGGCCAACCAAACATTTCCATTCAAGGGACAAGGACTTTACATACCGTCCAGGTGTCACTTGCTATGCTTGTGGAGAGGAAGGGCACTATGCCAAACAGTGCCCAAAACCAAGGAACTCGGCCCCCAAGCCGAACAATGGTGGAATTAATCCAGCCCCCAGGCGTAACAATTTCAATCCCAACAACAATCACAAGAAGGGTCACCTGAACCATGTGACCAAGGAAGAAGCACAGAATGCCCCAGATATCGTGCTCGGTACGTTCCCTGTCAACACAATACCTGCCACGGTTTTGTTTGATTCTAGAGCTTCTCACTCGTTCATTTCGAAGAGTTTTGTTTTGCAACATGGTTTTCCGATACTTTCCTTGGAAAAGTCTATGATCATCAAGTCCCCCGGGAATAAGAAGATCACTCAGAGTTACTGCCAAGGAGTGATTATTGAGTTTGAAGGACTAAAGTTTCAGGCAAATCTCATCGTGTTGGAAAATAAAGGACTGGATGTTATCCTAGGAATGGACTGGTTAACCACCAACAAGGGATTTATTGACTGCTTCAATCGGACTGTAATCCTCACCCACCATCACGGCAAGACAATAAAAGTTACAGCTCAAGAGAGACCACGGTCACGGCAACCAAAGTTGAACAAGGTGGACTTTTCAGAATTGAGAAAAGTTCCAGTGGTGTGCGAGTTTCCCGACGTATTTCCTAAAGAACTACCAGGCATGCCACTAGACCGAGAGATAGAGTTCAGCATTGAACTAGCACCTGGCACCACTCCCATTTACAAGAAACCTTATAGAATGGCACCCTCAGAGTTGGTAGAATTGAAGAAGCAAATAAAAGAATTACTGGACAAAGGATTTATACGAGCCAGCTCCTCACCTTGGGGTTCACCAGTATTATTCGCCAAGAAAAAGGATGGGACATTGAGATTGTGTATAGACTATCGAGCTCTCAACATGGTCACCATCAAAAACAAATATCCGATGCCATGGATAAATGACTTATTTGACCAGCTTGCACAAGCCAAGGTGTTCTCAAAAATTGATTTAAGATCGGGATATCATCAATTAAAAGTACGGACAGAAGATATCCCTAAGACAGCATTCACCTCCAGATACGGATTATATGAGTTCACAGTAATGCCATTTGGACTGACGAACGCCCCCGCATATTTCGTCCACCTCATGAACAAAGTGTTTATGAAATTTATGGACAAATTTGTTGTGGTGTTCATTGATGATATTCTGGTATACTCAAAAACACCAGAAGAACATGCTGAACATCTCAGGATTGTATTGGGAGAATTAAGGAAACATCAATTGTATGCCAAATTTAGCAAATGTGAATTTTGGCTAAGACAAGTTGGTTTTCTAGGCCATATATTGACCCAAGAAGGCGTGGCCGTAGACCCAGAAAAATTCAAAGCCATACTTGACTGGAAACCACCAGCCAGCGTAACAGATGTACGAAGTTTCCTAGGAATGGCTGGATATTACCGAAGGTTTATTGAAGGATTCTCCACTGTGGCAAGGCCAATGACACAGTTACTCAAGAAAGATAAGAAATTTGTATGGACTGAAGCGTGCGAGAAAAGCTTCCAAGAACTCAAGAGGAAACTAACAACAGCACCGGTTTTGGTTGTGCCAGACATACACAAGAGTTTTGAAGTGTATTGTGACGCATCTCGGAAGGGCCTCGGGTGCGTATTGATGCAGGACGGCAAAGTTGTCACATATGCTTCCAGGCAACTACGGAAGCATGAGAAAAATTATCCTACTCATGACTTGGAGCTAGCAGCAGTCATCCATGCACTCAAAGAGTGGAGGCACTTTCTGTTGGGAAATCGTTGTGAAATATATACAGACCATAAGAGCCTTAAATATATTTTCACGCAACCAGAGCTAAATTTACGACAACGACGCTGGTTGGAATTGGTCAAGGACTATGATGTCGGCATTCACTACCATCCAGGGAAGGCAAATGTAGTGGCAGACGCTCTTAGTCGGAACCCCAGCTCGAGCAACGACAATCTACAGAACTTGAGGCCTGAAATTCAGCGGGAATTCGCCAAACTCAATATGGTGATAGTCGCGGAGGGCAGCGTATCAAATATGGAGATACAGCCCACCCTGATGGAGCAAATTAAGAAGGCTCAGCTTGGACATCCCAGCATCGAGGGTATAAAGAGAAAAATGAGCCTTGGCAAGGCTTCAGAGTTCGTCATAGACAATGAGGGAGTATTATGGCACGGGGACAGACTTTGCGTACCAAACATTGAGGACTTCAAACAGCAAATCCTAACCGAAAGCCACACCGCCCCATATTCAATCCACCCTGGAGGAACCAAGATGTACAAAGACATTCAGGAAAGATTTTGGTGGCACAGTATGAAAAGGGATATAGCCGCATTCATTGCTTGTTGTGATTCGTGTCAGCGCATTAAAGCTGAGCATCAAAAACCAGCAGGGCTGCTACAGCCAAACAGGATACCTGAGTGGAAATGGGACGAAATTGGAATGGATTTTATCGTCGGACTACCTCGATCACAACGCGGAAATGATGCCATATGGGTCATCACAGATAGGCTAACCAAGGTGGCACATTTCATTCCCGTGAAGACGACCTACTCCACTCAGAAGCTTGCTAAACTTTATCTCTCCCATATAGTTTGTCTGCATGGAGTCCCAAAGACTATAATATCCGACCGGGGCACTCAATTTGTCTCTAAATTTTGGGATCACTTACAACAAGCACTGGGCACGCAACTAGCATTCAGTACAGCGTACCACCCCCAGACTGATGGACAAACGGAACGCATGAACCAAATCCTAGAAAACATGCTGAGAGCCTGTGTTCTCACCTATGGATCCAGTTGGGAAGAAAGTTTGCCGTATGCCGAGTTCGCATACAACAACAGTTACCAAGCCAGCCTACAAATGGCACCTTTTAAGCATTGTACGGACGGAGATGTCGTACCCCATTAAACTGGTCAGAAACAAGTGTCAGTCGTATCTTCGGCCCAGACATGCTCAAGGAAGCCGAGGAGAAAGTTAAACAAATCAGGGACCGACTCAAGACAACTCAAAGCCGACAAAAGAGCTATTACGATCGAAAACATCGTGAGGTCAGCTTTGAACCCGGTGAATATGTGCACCTACGAGTGTCTCCTATGAGGGGCCTGCAACGGTTCAAAATTAAAGGGAAGCTAGCCCCAAGATTTATTGGACCCTTCTGTATAGTTGCACGAAGAGGCACAGTAGCCTACCAGCTGGACCTACCCAAAGAGCTGTCAGACGTCCACGACGTGTTCCACGTCTCGCAGTTGAGGAAGTATGTGAGCAACCTGGATAAGCATGTATCTCATGAAAGCATTGACATGCAACCAGACCTCACCTACAGAGAGCGGCAAGTAAGAATATTGGAAGAGTCTGAAAGGAGGACCCGTCAGAAAACGATTAAATTTTTCAAGCTTCAGTGGAGCAATCACACCGAGGATGAAGCAACATGGGAAAGAGAGGATTTTCTTCAGGCAGAGTACCCACATCTATTAGAGGATCAGCCGAAATCTCGGGGACGAGATTTTTCCTAAGGGGGTAGGTGTTGTGACACCCAAAAATTTTATTTGGCTTTATCAAACTTTTATTTGATTTGAGGGAGGTTATTTAAATTTTTCTTCTAAAGGACTCTCCTTCTCAAAAAATTTCTTTTATAACAAGTATTTTATTTGGTTCCATCCAAAACTTGATCTTTGGTCTTGGAGGTTTTTCCATCTTATGTTGACTCAACACAAATGTTTTTCATTTGGGAAAGCTCTTGAAAATCTATTCTTTTTAAAATAGCCCTATGGCATTTGGAGTGATTCTTCCCCTTTCAAAATCTCCTCTTGCCATGACCTAAGTGGAAATCCCCTCCCAAAAGCCATCTCCCCTCTTTGTGTCAAGATAAACTTCAAATCCAGCAAGTTGAACTCCCCCATGATTATTTTTCCATTTATTTCTTATCAAAAACTTTTTCTGCCTTCTATTTTGATCCTTGGAGGTTTACAAAGGAACTACCATTTCTCCTTTGAGTTTTGCCTCCAAACAAATTTCCCTGGCTAGTCCTTAGAGCCCTCAACCAGGTTCCATGTAGATCCACTGGTCTCCAGTTCAAAATTTTCAAATTGTGCTTGCTGCAAGTTTGGACCATATTTGTCAAATTTGATGAAACTCATTTGTTTTCTCCTCCTAAAAATTTGAGAAAATTCAGGCAGCCTCTGGATGCATCGAGAGGTCACCTCACCAAGTCCCGGCTCCAGAAAAAAATTTCCTCATCCCAAATCATATCGTCGAACACCTGAAGGGCACTTTTTCTGTCAAGTTCAGAAAGTTCAGTAAACAGTTTCAGAGCCGCTATCGTTTTCTTCAGAACCCCTCCTCGATCTCGCCAGTAGCTGCAGTGGCACCTTGCTCCCTGTGACTCCTTCTTATCCCTGCGCCGCACGATCGCCTAGAAGCTTGCGGGCGTCGGCGATGAGCTGGCAGAGGTGCGCCTCCCCGTGAGTGGCAGCAGCAGCTCCCTTTGCGGCTGCCAGAGAGGCGCAGCGTTGGACGGTGCCGTCCAGCACCGCCCAAGCCACCAGAGGCCACCGCGTGGCCGTCCACTCACCTGTGCACGCTGCAGGTCCGTCGTCATGAACGGGAAGGCGCGGAGCGCGCTCCCTGCTGCCGTCGTGCCCGTACGGCCGTTCCGTCGAGGGCCAGCGTATTACGCAAGCCCGACCGAGGTTTGAGCAGAGAAACGGCGCCAGTGATCCACCACGATGATGCCTAACCACCTAAACCCCGTGCCCAACCTCTGCCTCGCCGTAATTTCTCACCGGCGTTATCCCGTTCACGGCCACCCCCTCGGATCGCCTATAAAAGGAGGTCCCGAGCTCGAACTCGAACCCGCACCATCTCTAAACACCACAGGTACCACGCCAAGCCACTGGGAGAGCCTCGAGGAAGTCTTCTTCCCCAACTCTGGCCGCCTCGACCCGCTTCGGGATCCAGCACGATTCACTCCCGTGCGTGCATCCCTGCCTCTCAACTCTTGCCAGTAGCCTCCTAGTGCATCCACATCTCTGACCTGCGCGCCAATTTGAAGTTTGCAGCAACCACCGGAGAGCTCCACCCTCACCCGAACCACCGTCCGTCGGAGATAGGGTCGCCGTCGACGTGGTGCTCACCGACGGTCAAGTCCACCACCCACCGACGCGGAAGAACACCCTGAACCCGTAGGTACCCTCCGATCACTCTGCCTCACCGTGGTTCAACGCCGGCGACCATCGCAGCCTTCGGGCGCCGGTGAGCTCGGTTGGATTTTGAACCTGACGGGTGGGACCCCCCCCCCCCGTCAGCCTCTCTTCTTTTCCCCTTCGAACCGTTTTCTGAAGGCACCTTCGGGCAAAACGTGTTTTCCTTCTGGGCTGGCGTATTTCATACCGAACCGTTTTCTGTTTTCTCAAACAAGTCCCTGGATCTTTTCTGTTTCATCACAGATCAGTCCTTGGACTAAAACCTTTATATCTTTTTAACAAAAGATGCTTTTGATTGATTCTTTTTCTGTCAGTCTTATATTTTTGTCTAGTTTTTTATAGTATTTATTTGGAAAAAATTTGGAACAATTTTTATACACGCAACGGTTTTCACGTTAGTATACGGTTTCGTTATACCGTAGGTTTCGGAGGAGGTGACGGAGCCACGAACTTCGCCGAGCTAGACTCCGACTTCTCTGAACCAGGCAAGCATGTTTGAACCTTTGATATGATGGGTGTTTTGCATGTTTGCTTGAATGGTTTGTGCATGGCATATGAGCATCGGTGAGTGTTACGTTGCATGCAAGGCAACTAACTGTGTGCTTCGAAGTTTACTGTGATCTTTTGTTGAGAGATGACCTATCATGTGGTGACATGAGAGGTAGTAAGATGGTATTGTTGTAGCATGCCAGTCTTATGTCATCCAATAAACTCCGACGTTAACGTGGACTGAGCCACGTTACTGTTCTTCCCTTTTCGTAAGTTGCTAACCTCTTTCCTTGTACACACCAAATAGAGGGGCCGGGATGAGGGTTCCATGGCCCTGGATTAAAGCCAGTCATCCGGTCAGGGGGCATGGGTGTTTCCGGTTGGGACCGAGAGGGGGGCACCCCTTAGAGCGCGCGGTATAAATTTGATCCCATGCTACGCGAGGTTGTAGCCTCCCCGTCTCAAAGTTTTTCTTGAACGTTGCCTAGGGTGATTCCTGGCATCGGAATGTGGAATGGGTGTGTACTGGATAGATGTGTTTCTCCTAAAATACCGTAAACGGAACTAGTCCCTTGTGACTACTGAAATCCGTTGGCTGTGGTTAAGAGTACAAACTCTACAGAGTCAAACCTTCCGAGTCATCGTGTCCATGGTCAAAGACCGTGGCCAGCATATCCATATCCATGTCAGTCCCTCTGTCAGTCTCCGTGGAAATCCCCGGTAAACAAGCTTGAGTGGTAAACCCGGTTGTATGTTATTCCTGTGGACGGACTAACCATTTTATTATTTCGTACCTGATAATTCCCTTGAAATGATTTAAATTCATGAGCTACTGAAATATCAAGTTATGTGATATAAGCCCTTTATGTGATGTCGCTCAGACGTCCGACTGTGGCACTCTTGTCATTTACTTTTGATATAAGCCCTTTATGTGATGTCGCTCAGACGTCCGACTGTGGCACTCTTGTCATTTTCTTCTGATATAAGCCATTTACGTGATGTCGCTCAGACGTCCTACTGTGGCACGCTCGTTATTTACTTTGATATAAGCCCTTTATGTGATGTCGCTCAGACGTCCGACTGTGGCACTCTTGTCATTTACTTTTGATATAAGCCCTTTACGTGATGTCGCTCAGACGTCCGACTGTGGCACGCTTGTTATTTACTTTGATATAAGCCCTTTATGTGATGTCGCTCAGACGTCCGACTGTGGCACTCTTGTCATTTACTTTTGATATAAGCCCTTTATGTGATGTCGCTCAGACGTCCGACTGTGGCACGCACTGTATTTTATATCCCATTGTAAGCCCTTTATGTGGTGTCGCCTTGACGCCCGACTACGGCATTGTTAATTGATTTGTATCCTTTCGAGGGGTCATTTCAGACACTCGATTGGCATTCATTATTACATTGGGATTTCGGGAGGACTACCGCCCGACTACTTTTTTACTTCCCATGCATAGCTATTTTATTATCTGAGTGCGCATTATTAATCTATTCATATGCATCATGTTTGCATTTGTTATATCTTATGTCCGAACTGTCTTGCGAGTACTTTCCTAGTACTTACCTGGCTTGTTGATTTGGCCAGATGTTGACAAAGGCGATCTCATGGATGAAGAGTTTGATAGTGAGTCCGACGCCTAGAGGAGTCCCAGTCAGTCCCGTGCGATCCTGGATTTTGGTCACTTGTATTATATACGCTTCCGCCACCCACAATAAGAATCCTCGAGCCTCACTCCGACGCTCGATGAGCTGTAAGATTTAGGAGTCATGTCACCCACTTCACCGTGAAATATCCACCACCGCTTTTATTGTGAGTCAGTAGTTATGCCACCATATCCGCCTTTATGTGTAATATCGGTGTGCTTGTAATAAATTGTTGAGCAGTCTCCGCTCAACCTTGTATTATATCTAGTACTCCTGGATTCTTCTGTAATCAAGAAATTGTCTACCAGTGAGGAGGATTCTTCTCTACTGGTCCGTAAAAGGGATCGGTTTCTCAATAAACGTTTTATTGGAAAACCGGTCGTGACAGCTCCTGCAGTACTATGATGTCAAGCATACAACAACGATGTCCATGCTATCAGAAAATGAAGATGGAAGCTACTTCCTAAGCATGACCGGACGAGACCTACTAAACCAGTAAGTATTCAAAAATGTACATACTCCAAATGTACATAGCATCCTAAGTCACCACCTTTGCTAGCAAAAATAACAAATGCATGTTTGCATATAATTTGCAGGAAAACCATGAATGCAAAGAAAGATGATTTGGATGATGTTTTGAACTCGTGCACAAGTACGACTTGGAGAACGACCAGATGATAATGCGGCTGTGGAGTGATAGGAAAATGTGGATTTCAGCATATTACAAGAACATTTTCTGTGCTAGAATGACTTCCACACAATGAAGCGAGAGCATGAATCACATGCTCAAGAGAGGGTTTGTCAAGGGGACCCGGAACCTACACAAGTTTGCTAGGCGGGTAAATGCTTGCATACAAACTCGAATGCAGAAGGAGAACGAGCAAACGATGACCAGCATGGTATTAAGACAAAATAAACACCCCCATCATATTGTGACTTCCTTCAACATGTACACACTGTATTTAAAAAATGAAACCCATGACTCTGCCTCGACTAATATCTTATTTTTTGACATGTGTAGACCAATCATGTGACAAAAACAACCTACGGCTACGTGGAAGACATGGCTATCAAGTACACGAGAGCCGTGTACACCGAGATGAGGACTAGGATGAGAAAAGCCACGCTATTTCGCACAAAGCCTACAACAGAGCCCACTAAGTACCTTGTGTCCTACCACAACAAGGCTGGCCATGATGATGAAAACAGATTTGCCTGGTCAAAGCATGAATTCCAGGTTGTAGCTAACCCAAAGAATGAAACATACGAGTGTGAATGCAAGCTTTGGACACACACAGGTGAGCGGAAAAACAAACTCATTAAATAGCTAAACTAGTAGTACCATATCAAATATATGAAACTCATTGCTGGCTCACAAACTATGTATTGTGCATTCATCACAAAATGCAGCCCTGTTCTGCCTTCACATCATGAACATACTAGACTACCTGAAGCCTGACAAATTTCCAGACAAATATATCCTCAAACGGTACACAGAGACTGCAAAATCACAACCAACCTTTGATACAAGGGACAACAACACAACTGTATCAGATGGCAGCTCAAGACTATCAAAGCAAGACATCTTGCTGCAGCTAAATTTGATGGTTAACAAGAAAGCAATGAGATGTGACCAGCAATATGACAGAGCCTTCTATGTTCTCAAGAGGCTTATGGAAGAGCTTGATGCAATACATTCAGCAAATCGAGCAGATGCTGACGAAAGGATGGCTGAAGAGGATGCTGAAATTGAAGATGACCTTCATTATTATGTAGCTGAAATGCTCTAGGCCGCTGCTCAAGCCAACCAATGCAAGCAGGGTGTTGACCAATTAATGTAGCAGCGGCAGCAAGAGACGATGAAACTGCCACTGTACTCTGACACAAAGGGTAGGAAGAAAATTTATGCAGCAAAGAAAAGTGACAAGAGAGCTCAAATAAAGGCACCACCTGCAGGAAGAGTCGTCGTGCTCGATGAGAACGGAGTGCCACTTGGACACAGGCAATGTAGTGTGTGCAAAAAGGTTGCGGGACACAACAAGTTCACCTGTCCAACACTCTTAGAAAGATACGATGCCGAGGAGGTCAAGCAACCCAAAGTTCAAAAACAGCAGCCCAAAGTTATAGAATAAAACAAGGGACCACACCCACAGAAAGCAAGCAGCAGACTTTGTAGCATATGCAAGGAGTATGAACCACATAATGCAAGAACATGCCCAAAGCGCGCTGATGATGAAAAGACAAGCAAAAAGCCAGAGAAGAAACAGAAAGCAAAACCTAGAGCCAGCAACAAGAAAGTGGTGGAAGGTGAAGAGGAAGACGAATATGAAGACACCATCGAAGAAGAGGAAGACGAAGAGGAAGAGGAAATGGAATGCAAAGAGGAAGAGGAAGAGGAAGATGAAGAGGAAGAGGTACATGATGAAGAGGAGCACAAGGTTGATGAACAGTTAGACTAGGTCAATTAAACAAAGCAAACTTATGTCATGTCAATGTGCAGAATGTTATTCCACTTTTGAAACAGTATTTTAGGAGAAGCTTACTTGAACTTCTATTGTTGAAGTTTCAAAGAAATTATACAGTAGAAGTTTAAGTAAGCTTACTGCAGAAGTCCTGGTATAGTATGAGAGGAGGTGCTGGTGATGTATTGCATGAAAGAGCAAACAGTAATAAAATGAAAATATACATTGTGAAGTTCAAGTAATATTACTACAAAAGTCCTGGTATATTATGAGAGGAAGTGTTGTGCTGGTGATGTATTCCATAAAAGTGCAGGCAAGAATAAAAATGAAATTATACACTATGAAGTTCAAGTAAGCTTACAGTAGAAGTTCTGGTATATTATGACAGGAGGTGCTGGTATTGTATTCCATAAAAGTGCAAGCAGCAATAAAATGAAAAAATATACAGTTTGAAGTTCAGGTCAGCTTATAGAAGAAGTTCTAGTATATAAATCGATGTAGGAAAAAATATGCTTAAAAAATAAAGTTTTGCCGTATGAACTAAGGTTAGCAAACCTAAGACAACGCGTTCAAATATGAAGTTCTGTTTGGATACGTGCGGAAGTTCATGTATAATGACGACAAAAGATAAAGAAACGTAAAGGAGTGTATGAGAATATTTTTGCACAAAGTTACAGTTGAAATCGATTCGCAGTTGAAAAAACACAAAAAAACACATATAGGTTCTATGCAAAAGGCTACATATTGGTTGGGTTGAAAAATACCAATACATTACACAACACAGAAAATCCTCTCAATCTGATCCCAGCAGCCCAGACACATCCCAAAGCAGAAGTTCAAGTCTACGATCATATGTTGGGGGCCAAAATTAAACAACACAAAAAACCAGTAGTTCAATCATAGCCCAGAGAGAACTTCAAGTACATCTGTTGGGGAAAAACATACAACACATGGATACTGAAAGCGATGCAGTACATTGAAATTCACAAGCCAAATCATTCTTCACACCAAATACATTTGTCCTCAATATCACAACTAATAGTCCTGTAGCTATAGATACACAAATTACTAAACAATTCTTACAAACCAAATCTTTACAGAATCATTCCAATCATTATCAAACCTAAATCTTTACGAAATCAAATATACACTGAAACGAATGCTTCGAATTCACGGGCCCAAGGACCGGATCTCTTTAGGAAGCTCTGTACGCATGATTTCATTCTTCTCGCTAAACATTAGAGTGTGCATGAACTCGGCCTTCCAGTCATCTGCAGCAGCCTGCCAACAAGAAACGAAATGATGGTTTAGTAAAGGATAACTAAAACCAGAGCAAGAGCGTCTCAGCAAAAACACACAAGAAAAATGAAAGGATGATGAGACAAGAATAAGGAAAAAACATACCTTCACATCACCAAAATCATCAACAAGCTCATCGCCATCATATGTAGAGCAGAACTTCACCGGAAAGAAACCACAATCATTATTCACTTGCTTTGGAACATCGATAAAAGTCAGCCTCTTTGCAATATTCGCCCAGTTAGGTTGCTTGCTCGCTTTGTACGCAGCCTTGCCGTACACCTCCTCGAGCAACCCAACAAATCTCTTGATCTGCCAGAAATGACAGATAAGATGAAGTCAAAAACATGTTAACCAAAATAGTTAAGTTCACGTACATAAAAGGGACACTTGCATAAGATCCAGCTAAACATATACCAGAAGCTCAACTGTCAAATGATAGTCAGTTCAAGCAGTATTACCAAAACAGAGACAGAAACATATTTTGTCAACACAAGGCATAATAAACTTCGTGTCAAACAAGCAAATATGAAAGGAGGTTCAGGCTAAGAAACACTCATCATATTTTGGCAGTCTCCGTTGAAACTTGTTCGTGAAGTTCCCTTATTACTGTAAGGAAGTGAATCAAGGATGTCAATGCTCCCACGATATCTATTTAGCACATACACACTGTAGTGCGCCATTGTGTCAATTGGCTTGAATAGTATCAAAAACCTGCCAAGTATGAAATAAATGGTGAACACAAACTATAAAGCATAGGTATTGAACAACCAGGATGAACAAAAACTTCTTTACAAACTCATCAAAAGGATGTACATAAAATTTTAAAAAGCAAGAGTTATGAAAAACTAACCAGCTTTGCGTTAAGAAGGTCTTCCTTGTGAACAAATATTCGGAGGAGACGAGAAGATTTTTTTGCATCGAACTTTGGAACTGTTGCACCGAAAAAATCATACTCCAGACAGTACTGTGCATTCACAAAAACACAACTAAAACACCTCCCAAAAGCCACTACAACAAAACTAGAGCAAAAAAGGGAGATAGGGGCGCAAAGAACTAAAACCTGTATGAAGTAGGGACTAAGTACAACCCTGTCAGCACAAGAGAATATCTCAGAGGTCTCCGGCTTATCCTTCCACAAGTTTATGAGATAATCCATTATGTCTCCTTCCATCTGCTGCCCTTCACCGAAAAGAGTATAAATGACACGTCCTGTGAGGTCAATCACATTCCCAGGGATGGCAAAAAATATTAGAAGGATTTAGAAGGATGGCAAAAAATATTAGAAGTTCAGATACAATAACAAATAGAAGTTCAAATGCTATAACTCAAAGGCAAGGAGAGATGAACAGAAGTTCAGATACCACAACAGCAGAAGTTCAAACACTATAACTTCAAGGCAAGGAGAAATGAACAGAAGTTCACATACTATAACAACAGAAGTTCAGAACAAAGTAGAATCTTTGGCAGCAACAAAAATAAGAAGAAGAAAACTCACTCAGAATACTTATTCAGACCGTCTTCACTAAGCACATACTGTCTCAACCTCCAGGCCTCGGATAGATGAGGGTAACAGTATTTCTTTAGGGGAGCGACAACCGAACGCCACTTCAAAGGCAATCCTGATGCTCTCTTGGAGGAAGTTACGTTGCCAGACTCAACTGCCGGTTTCCTCCTGTTGATGACAACATTCTTCCGACCTCTCCCAGCAACAGTACCAGCAGCAGATTTACCATCCTTCGGGTAAGCAATCTTCTCAAAATCATCATCTGACAAAATCACCTCTGCTTCGACTGCACCAACCTTCCTGGAGCAAGGGGTGTTTGGAGCACCACAAATACGAACAGTCTGCTTCCACAACTTGGAAGGAATAAGGGTTCGAGAGCTATCATCTTCTCTCGGAGCTGTACTCATAGATTCCTCCCTAGGCTTGTATTCATGTGACCTGAGGAATGAGTAGTGCTAATCCATCAAGTCCAACGGCTCCACTGTAAAAGAAAAGGAAGAGAAAAAAGACCATTAAATATAACTGAATTTCAGGTACAACACAATGTGAAGTCCAACTAATATAGATGACATGGTTACTACTCAAGCTGACCTAAAAAAATGTGTTGCATTTTAAGAACTAAATGAAGTTCAAGCACAACCCAAGGCACAGTTCAAGATAACCTGATGAACTGGAAAACATTCAACTACAGCTAACAAAAAGCCTAGAAAGGCATCAACTCTGAAGTTCAAGTAGAAGAAATGCTCGTATCCAAGTAAGCAATGGGAGGGAAAAAATATTGAAAGTAAATACACAAGCAAAATAAAAAAGATAAAAATGAAGTTCATGTAGAAGAAATGCTCCTCTCCATCTGAAACCAGCAGCCCAGACAGATCTCAAGCAGAAGTTCAAGTTCAATAAAAAATGAATTTCATGTCGAATAAAAGATGCAGTACAGGTAAGTAGTCCAAGTTTCAAGACTTACATGTATAGTAGGCAAACAGAGCTTGGAAGTCTGTCTCAAACAGGTTAGAAGAAGCAATTGAGTACAACCACGTCTTCCTGATATCCGCTATATTTTCATGGGAATAATTTGCAAGAACCCCATCATGAAACGAATTAACATTCGTAAGCATGAAGAATCTGAAGTCGATACTGCCATCAAACACAAAAAAGAACAGTGTTAGAACAAAAAAGATAGACAACGAATAAAAGACGTCGCAGCCTACGTACAACTACAGTTAAACACAAGTGATAGAGAGAAAAGTGGAACTCATACTTGTTATTCTGCTGAGGGACATCAATCCAATCCAAAGGGAAATGGTCGATAGTAAGTGGACTAAAGGGTGTCTCCCTGTCATTGCTGGCATCGCTCCAAAGCTTCTTGATGTTATCAGTCATCCACCGAAATAGGCGTACCGCACAGTCATCGTCTGGTCCATAGTGGGAGTCGAGAAGCTGGAACCTTGAATTCTTCAGGTCAAGAGATATCGAAACCCAATGACCAACACCACCCATGTGAGCAGGAATTTCAGGCGGGTCAAAAGTGGGGAAAACAACCTGAAGCAACATAAACACATGAATCATTAAAAACTGAAAATTAATATCAAACGGTACAAAGAAAAATAAAACAATACAAACACAGTGGATCGCAGTGCAAAACTAATACAAAGGCAAAGAACAAGATATTGCATACAGAATCATGTGCATCCATGCTATATGGACCAGTCGCCAAGAAGTACTTCCTCACACGGGAATCAAATTGACCTCTGAAAATCTTGTCCTAAAATAATGCAGACAACACCAACATATGAAAATACAAAATGAGACAAACAAATTTTAACTAAAATGGTAAGGAACAAAACAGAAAAGAAATCACTATATGGTTCACTTACACAAACTCAATATGGCAGGACGAGTTTGTCTGATCCCTGGTACTTCGCACGTAGGCAGTAGAGTGCAACCTCAGCCACATTAGATCGAAGCATTCCGCGAGGAGCAAAAGATACCGCGACATCTTCAACAGAAGCTTCACACTCCTTGTTTTGGAACATAATCATTGATCAAAAACAAGCAATAGAAAGCAAAAGAAGTTCAGCATCAGGAACTCAGGAAGTTCATAACACATGTAAGCACAGAAGTTCAGCTACATCACAATAGGCAGTACAAAAAGGCCAGAAGTTCAGCACCAGAGAAGTAAAATAGAAGTTCAGCAACATAGAGTAAAGAAGTTTAGGTATGAAACCACAGGCAGTTCACAGGGGGTAGATGGATGTAAATATTGACCAGTTGCACTCACCTCTTGGAACGATCATTCGTAAGCCTGGTTACACTGAAATAAAAGTCATCAACCTTCTTTCGGACGACAGCAAGGTCACTATTTGCTCAGCAAAAGAAATAGAAATTAAGAACAACATTGAAGCACATAGATTCACGACAGTTTTATTAAGAGCAACATTCAAGCACAACATTCAAACACAAGCACATCTCAGCTGCTACACCAGAAAAGATAAAACCACTGGATTATAAACATCACAACCCATGCATTACAAACCTTCCCCCACATAGAAACGGGTTCACTTAACTTTATTTACGAACCACACGACAAAGCACAAACCAGAAGTTCAACTTGCACCACACAGGCAGTTCACAAGGATATCATGGACAAAAACAAACAACAAAAGGGACGGGGACGGGGAAAGAAGAGAGAAGCATGCTCCTCTCTTTATGGATTCTTGCCTAGACCAGTGGCAGCACTAGAATGATCAACCTTCTCTTCAAAGCTATCGCTTTCAGTCTCTTCATCGTCATCTTCACTAGACACTGCAGCGTCGTCGGGAAGGACACCAGCAGCAGCTGGAGAATCTGAAACAACAAAAACTGTTGGTTCTCCTGCACTATAAAGAGTTGGAGAACCAGCATCAACAACAACTGATGGCTCTGCTGCAGGAGACTTCTCCGGGCGTGCAGCAGCACTACCACCAGTCTCAACAGCAGCCTCGATGGGATCTTTCTCCAAAATGATATCTCTAGATGTCTTGCCCTGCTCAGCACCAGAAACCTCAGCTGTCTTGCCCTGCTCAGCATCAGAAACCGCAGCGCCAATGGACGACTGAGGTTCAGTTGGGTCCACCCCGTCGGAGCAGGGACTTGTCTGCAAACCAGCTCTGGAGGAACACTAGCATCATCGTTCTGCAGCAAGAACAGAAAGTCATTACAAAGGGCCACATTGTGATAAAATTCACAAACAAGTAAAATAAAAAATGAGACAAATGGACAAGAAAAATGGTACCTTATTTTCACTACCATGAACATCATCAACTAATACATCACTTGCGGGAGCAGGTTCATGCACAGGGGCAGGTTCATGCATAGGAGCAGGTTCATGCACAGGTAAAACATCCTCCTCAACCCTAGCACTATCATCAACATCCTACAAAAAAATCATGTATAACACAAATACCTAATCAGCAGAAGTTCACATTACATAATCAAAGAAGGTCAGCAATGACAACTGACACATAATGGAAGTCCAAATACAGTAAACATAGCAGGTCAGATATCAAACTACTCTAATACAAAAGGGAACAAAAAGGGCCAGTTATCGAAGTCATAGAAGTTCAAGTGCTGTAGCACTTGAAGTTCAGGTACTATATACACAGAAGGTCAACTAGGAAACACTAGTACTAAAAAGAAAAAGTTTAGGACACATGAAATCAATAAGGGTCGCCTATGACTAAAAATAGTAATAACTGAATGCTAACAATGAACATTAGTGCAAAGAAATATCAAAAGCCAACATAAACAAACCTCTTAGGTATGCTCCATGTGGCCTCCTTCACGACCCAAACGAACAGAATCCTGCCTCTGAATCTATCTCACAACAACACTTGCATCATCTTCAAAAGGCTTGCAATGAGCATCCTGCATTTCCTTGAACATCCCAAAGCTAGCCCGGAGGGGGGAAGTGCTCTAACGAAGCTCTTAAAGAAATCTAGCTTCAATTGACAAAACCTCCTTCGAAGACTCAGCATCAAAACCGTGTCCGAGAGGAAGAATCCCATCAACGCGACTAAGACGTTGAACAGTTGAGGAACACGGGCCAACTCCCCACAAACAGTTTCAAGAAGACCGACAATCCTAGCCAAGGAAACATTAGCTGCTTCAAACAAACTCTCGGAATACACGCCACCTGCAGCACTCACACGGGCAGAAGATCCTCCTGGATCTACAGGGGGGCACCAGTATTAACATCCCAGGATAATTCAAATCTTGGGGAAGTTCCACTCCCTAGGCTGGCGGCACGAAGCATAGTAAGAACAGGACGTTTGATACGCCTAAAGAACACAACCTCAGCCAGTGTCTTCCACTGCATACAAAAACAAAACTCAACGCGCCAGAAAACAAATGAAGGAACATGGAAACAAAAAATATAGAAGACAGTACCAAAAGTTCAGGTTAAACTACTCAGGAGAGAATGATGCATAGAAACACTCACAAGCAGTTTCCCAAACACCCAGTTGGGTGGGTCATCATCACCCTTCTCGACCAAGTCAGCCGCAGCAAGCTCAAGAAGCTTGGCCTGATCCAGGAAATTAATGCGAGGGGTCCTCAAGTCAGAATTAGGCGTCTTGCCAATGATAAGGCAGTCCAGATACATAAGAAGCGGCGCGATGGCACAGCTTGTGACAACTTTTCCTTTGCTAGTACCTTGCTGATACCTAACAACAGCACTTCGAATATCATCAACAACCAACTGGCAGTAGTCCATATCTGCCATATCCTCAAACACAAGATTCTCAGCCATTGCTGCCTCCCTGGACACTCGTGTAAACATTCCAGGAATAACCACCTTCAAAAACAATCAGGTAAAACACCTGCGGAGCAAGATCATCCTTCGTCTCATCCTTCACAAGTTCCCCGAGGATATTCCGCAGATCCTTTTTCTTGATGTCGTCACTCCTAGCGTATCCAAGTGTGCCCTTCAGCCTCATGATAGCATCATCGAACCCATCATTCGAGGGCCTAGGAGGGGTACGATTACCTTGAGGGAATCCAAACAGATGGTGAATAGCATCACTTGTAATATGCAGAACCTTGTTTGCCTCACCCATGTCCAGAATCATGGTTGTAGGGCCAATCCTCATGTAGATGTTGCCCATCAAGGATGAGAAATGTTGGAATCAACCTTCAAGTCAAACACACAACCAAAACTAGCCGTGATAACCCTCGTCTTGTGCCTAAGTTGTAGCATTTTCGCACACGTCTTGACCTCTTTCAGTGAGCAGCGAATCGTCTTGTGAAAATGTTTCGCCTCATCTCCTCCTTGGCCACCTTCTTCGGGCGCTTTGCCTCCTCTCTTCCTCCTCTCAGGCCACTCCACAAGCTGATACTGAAAAAAATACAATGACAAGGAAAAACGCAGAACAATGAGATACACATGCTACTCCAAAAGTCCACTAAGGCCTACAAACGCAGTACATTCCAGAAGTCCAACTATGTACACAAAGGCAGTACGCACAAACATGTATGACCAGAAGTAAAGTTGCTTTTAAAATGTTGGAAACTTACATAGCAGGAGTTCAACCATGTACACCAAGGTAGTAATAAAACATGTATTTCAGAAGTCCAACTATGTCTACATAGGCAGTACAACCATGTATGACCAGAAATTAACATGCTTTTAGAATGTTAGAAATTTACATAGCAGAAGTTCAACCATGTACACCAAGGCAGTAATAAAACATGTATACCAACAAGTTAAGCTAATTTCTTCATGTATATATCCAGAAGTCCAACTATGTACACAAAGGCAGTAATATCATATAAGCAAAGCAGTTCAGCCAATTTATTCTTATATATGAAGCAGAAGGTCAGCTATGTACACCAAGGCAGTGCTAAAAACACGAAAACTACAACAATAGCGACAAATGCTCTAAAAGCGGTAAACATGAGACATTCATACCTGGTTAGCGGCAGCAGCATCATCATCGGCGTCCTCATCATCAGCGTTGAAATCAGCATCATCCTTGTCATCTGGATTAACACAAGAACGCTTCTTGTCACCCTTGTTGACCTTTGAAGGTGCAACCTTGCGCTTAACGCCGCATTTCTTCCCCTTACCAGATGCACTAGCACCAAGAAGGTGTAGGCGCGGCAGTGGCAAGCACACGAGGATTACGACGTGGCGTACCACCGAGGCCTAGCCCTTCATCTTTAGCAAGTTCTACAGGCCTTGAAACATGTGGGCTCCTCCGAGGAGTAACTTCACCAACTGAATGCTTCCTCGCAGCGGTCTTCTTGATTTTCTTCTTAACAGGGACAACCGTGCCATCAGTGCCACACGGCACGTCTTCCTCAGCAATAGAGAAATGCCCAACCATGGGCTCAGCAACATCACCAGATTTAGGAACATCAGAACCTTTCTGAAGGCGGGCCGCACTCTTCTTGTCAAAATCTTCTTGCTTCTTCCTCTTGCGTTGGTCCTCCAGAAGAAGCTGAAGAGGCACATACTCAGGTTGTGTGACAGGTTCAGTGCCATCAACAGACTACGACTGCGTCTCTGACATCTGAATATAGCACAAAGGATCCGGAACGGAATCACAACCTTCGACTGACGGAGCCCCCTGCTCGGCAGCAAGAGTGTTTTCTGATAAATCCAACTCAGATAGAACATCGTTGATGGTGTTCACAGCTTCCTCCTCTGTGGACACATCTGCAAGAACACAAAAAAGCAAAGCAAAATATAAAAAAAGTCAGGAACAAAAACAAAAACACTCGACGGGAACAAGTTAAAAAAACATGGCTTGAGAATTTAAAATGAAAAGAAAAGGAGTTGCACATACTAGATGAAGCAAGAGCTGCAGAAGCAAGATCCTCGAGGCTTGAATTATTCTCAAGGCTCAAAGCAACCTCAGCAATCAAAGTCAAAGGAATAATGGGTGATTTAGCCGCATCAGATATTGGAGCATCAGTATTAACTTCTAAAGCTCCATCTTGATCGCAGGCATTTTTTTCAGAGCTATTCAATTCATCACCAACTACAAAAAATGCAAATAAAAAGGCAGTTATGTTCTAATCCGCAATCCTACACCAAAGGGAGTTTTACTTTTACATCAATGTTCAATACCAAGAAGTTCAACAATACCTAACAAAGCAGTAAACACAATGAACAATCTACAATTTACATACTAAATATAGAACAATCTACACCAGAGGGGCTACTACATATAAGATGAATGTCCAAAAGTTCAACAATATATAACAAAGCAGTAAAACAAATGTGCAGAACAGAAGTTCAACCAAATTTCATTATAAACAAACAATAATTAAAACCAGAAGTTCAACTATGTGACCCAAGCAAGTAGCACATAAAAAAGATGTAGCATGAGCAGAAATACTATTTTCACACGCAAACTAAATATCAATACCATGAAAATGATCACACAAAAAAACAAAATATGAAAACATTTGGGAAGTCCAACAACACTTGGTGACATAGTTCACCAGCAATTCATCAAATAAAAATCAAGCAACACTCTACTAACCTAAACTAAGGGTAAAATGCATACACATGACCTTTGTTAGAAGTTCACTCTTTTAAGAAAGGGCAGTCCAACAAGACAACTAAATGAAGATATGGGCAGACATATATAAGAAAAATGCTATTTAAAATACAAGATCCAACTGCAATAAAATACCTGGAGAAGGTTTTGAAGCCATGACAACACAACCCCTTGATGAATGGAACTCCAAACCCTAGAACAACCTACTAAAAACAGGGGATAGATTGCATATAGTTAGCAAGTAGAAAATCATACAACAAATACAAAAAGCAACTAAATCAAACCCTAGGATGAAACAAACTAGAACATATCAACAAGTATGAAAAGATGAACAGTAGCACATCTAGGCAAGCACAACAAAAAAAGTATCCATAAACTAACTAGCATGTGACAGACACAATCTAGAATTTGAAATCAACAACACCAAGACAATTAGATACATCAGATCCAGCATCAACCATAACACCACACCCTCTCTTACATGCATCTAACTGCTGGAATCACCAAAGGGGGAATGAAATCCACTGAAGTCTGAAGGGAGAAATAGCACACACAAGCATCTCACAGACAAATCTGACCACGGGGGAATGGAATCCACCCACCACACGCACAAAAACCCTACCTAATCTCCCACCCAGCCATCAGAAGAAGGAGTCGGAGGTGGATGCAAGAGCACACAGAAGAAACAGACAGCCCTCGACAGATCTGGTGAAACTAAGAGCAAGCATTAGGGGGATGCAGTATTTGTACCTCTCCAAACGACCCCCGCACGCATGAATCCGCGGCGGTTCTTCCACCCCCACGACGCCACGTGATAACCCACAAGTATAGGGGATCGCAACAGTTTTCGAGGGTAGAGTATTCAACCCAAATTTATTGATTCGACACAAGGGGAGCCAAAGAATATTCTTGAGTATTTGCAGTTGTGTTGTCAATTCAACCACACCTGGATGACTTAGTATCTGCAGCAAAGTATATAGTAGCAAAGTAGTATGATAGTAGCGGTAACGGTAGCAAAAGTAATATTTTTGGGTTTTGTAGTAAATGTAACAGTAGCAACGGAAAAGTAAATAAGTGAAGAACAATATGTGAAAAGCTCGTAGGCATTGGATCGGTGATGGAGAATTATGCCGGATGTGGTTCATCATGTAACAGTCATAACATAGGGTGACACAGAACTAGCTCCAATTCATCAATGTAATGTAGGCATGTATTCCGAATATAGTCATACGTGCTTATGGAAAAGAACTTGCATGACATCTTTTGTCCTACCCTCCCGTGGCAGCGGGGTCCTATGGAAACTAAGGGATATTAAGGCCTCCTTTTAATAGAGTACCGGACCAAAGCATTAACACATAGTGAATACATGAACTCCTCAAACTACGGTCATCACCGGGAGTGGTCCCGATTATTGTCACTTCGGGGTTGCCGGATCATAACACATAGTAGGTGACTATAGACTTGCAAGATAGGATCAAGAACTCACATATATTCATGAAAACATAATAGGTTCAGATCTGAAATCATGGCACTCAGGCCCTAGTGACAAGCATTAAGCATAGCAAAGTCATAGCAACATCAATCTCAGAACATAGTGGATACTAGGGATCAAAGCCTAACAAAACTAACTCGATTACATGATAAATCTCATCCATCCCATCACCGTCCAGCAAGCCTATGATGGAATTACTCACGCACGGCGGTGAGCATCATGAAATTAGTGATGGAGGATGGTTGATGATGACGACGGCGACGGATTCCCCTCTCCGGAGCCCCGAACGGACTCCAGATCAGCCCTCCCGATAGAGTTTAGGGTTTGGCGGCGGCTCCGTACCGTAAAACGCGATGAATGTTTCTCTCTGATTTTTTTCTCCCCGAAAATGAATATATGGAGTTGGAGTTGAGGTCGGTGGAGCTCCATGGGGCCCACGAGGCAGGGGGCGCGCCCAGGGGGCAGGCACGCCCCCCACCCTCGTGGAAACGGTGTGGGCCCCCTGGTCTTGATTCTTTCGCTAGTATTTTTTATTATTTCCAAAAATAATCTCCGTGGACTTCAGGTCATTCTGAGAACTTTTGTTTCTGCACATAAATAACACCATGGCAATTCTGCTAAAAACAGCGTCAGTCCGGGTTAGTTCCATTCAAATCATGCAAGTTAGAGTCCAAAACAAGGGCAAAAGTGTTTGGAAAAGTAGATACGACGGAGACGTATCAACTCCCCCAAGCTTAAACCTTTGCTTGTCCTCAAGCAATTCAGTTGATAAACTGAAAGTGATAAAGAAAAACTTTTACAAACTCTGTTTGCTCTTGTTGTTGTAGATATGTAAAGCGAGCATTCAAGTTTTCAGCATAGATTATGACTAACCACATTCACAATAACACTTAGGTCTCATGTTTACTCATATCAATAGCATAATCAACTAGCGAGCAATAATAATAAATCTCGGATGACAAACTTTCTCAAAACAATCATAATATTATATAACAAGATGGTATCTCGCTAGCCCGTTCTGAGACCGCGAAACATAAATGCAGAGCACCTTTAAAGATCAAGGACGGACTAAACATTGTAATTCATGGTAAAAGATATCCAGTCATACCCAATATAAATTAATAGTAATGGATGCAAATGACAGCAGTGCTCTCCAGCTGGTGCTTTTTAATAAGAGGGTGATGACTCAACATAAAAGTAAATGGATAGGCCCTTCGCAGAGGGAAGCAGGGATTTGTAGAGGTGCCAGATCTCGATTTTGAAATAGAGATAAATAATATTTTGAGCGGCATACTTTCATTGTCAACATAACAACCAAGAGATGGCGATATCTTCCATGCTACACACATTATAGGCGGTTCCCAAACAGAATGGTAAAGTTTATACTCCCCCTCCACCAACAAGCATCAATCCATGGCTTGCTCGAAACAATGAGTGCCTCCAACTAACAACAGTCCTGGGGGAGTTTTGTTTGCAATTATTTTGATTTGCTTTGCATAAAGCATGGGACTGGGCATCCCGGTGACCAGCCATTTTCTCGTGAGTGAGGAGCGGAGTCCACTCCTCTTGAGAATAACCCGCCTAACATGGAATATACGGACAACCCTAGTTGATACATGAGCTATTCGAGCATACAAAACAGAATTTCATTTGAAGGTTTAGAGTTTGGCACATACAAATTTACTTGGAACGGCAGGTAGATACCGCATGTAGGAAGGTATGATGGAATCATATGGAATAACTTTGGGGTTTAAGGGATTGGATGCACAAGCAGTATTCCCGCTTAGTACAAGTGAAGGCTAGCAAAAGACTGGGAAGCGACCAACTCGAGAGCGACAACAGTCATGAACATGCATTAAAATTAATGAACATTGAGTGCAAGCATGAGTAGGATATAATCCACCATGAACATAAATATCGTGAATGCTATGTTGATTTGTTTCAACTACATGTGTGAACATGTGCCAAGTCAAGTCACTTGAATCATTCAAAGGAGGATACCACCCCGTCATACCACATCACAACCATTTTAATAGCATGTTGGCACGCAAGGTAAACCATTATAAGCTCCTAGCTAATTAAGCATGGCATAAGTAACTACAATCTCTAATTGTCATTGCAAACATGTTTATTCATAATAGGCTGAATCAGGAACGATGAACTAATCATATTTACAAAAACAAGAGAGGTCGAGTTCATACCAACTTCTCTCATCGCAATCAATCCATCATATATCATCATAATTGCCTTTCACTTGCACGACCCAACGATGTGAATAATAATAATAGTGCACGTGCATTGGACTAAGCTGGAATCTGCAAGCATTCAATAAACAGGAGAAGACAAGGCAATATGGGCTCTTGGTTAAATCAACAATAATGCATATAAGAGCCACTTCAACATTTTCATCATGGTCTTCTCCTATCGACCCCCAAAGAAAAGAAAAGAAATAAAACTATTTACACGGGAAAGCTCCCAACAAGCAAAAGAAGAACAGGAAATCTTTTTGGGTTTTCTTTTTAATTATTACTACTACAGCAAGAAAGTAAACTAGCTGAAAGCTACAACTAATTTTTTTTGTTTTTTCTTAAGGTTTATCAAACACACAAGAAGAAAGCATAAAAAGGGAAAATAAACTAGCATGGATATTACAATGAAAAAGTATGAGCACCGACATCTAGCAACGAGTGTGTAAAAATAAATGTAATGTCGGCGAGAAATACGTACTCCCCCAAGCTTAGGTTTTTGGCCTAAGTTGGTCTATTGCCAGGGATTGCCTGGCGGATATCCAAAGTTGTAGCTGGGGTCGTACTGAGATGCAGCAGTCATTGCATCGTGGGCTGCAGCTTGGAGGCGAGCTATCTCAGCCCTCCTCTTATACTCTTCCGCCTCCTCTCTGGTTATAAAATATCTCCCTTTTGCGTGAGAGTCAAAGAAAGTAGAAGCAGGGAGAGCGACGTGATAGGTGCGTCGTCTGTCAAAGATTAGTCAGTACTGGAGGAACTGATCGCTCCTCTCAACAAAATGAAGACGAACCATAGTCTCATAATCCAAATAAGCAGGAGGCAACTCAATATCATCCTCACGTATGGTTGCACCAAGAAAATTAGCTATACGGGTTGCATAAATTCCACCAAAGAAATCTCCATTAAATCTATTATGATGCAACCTACGTGCAACAATGGCTCCCAAATTATAATATTTATCTCCTAACACAGCACTCCTAAGAATACTGAGGTCAGGGACACACATGTGACATGCTTCATCCTTACCATTTATGCACCTACCTATGAAGAGAGCAAAATAGTGTATAGCAGGAAAATGAATGCTCCCTATGGTAGCTTGTGCTATATCTCTAGATTCCCCCACAGTTATACTAGCAAGAAAATCTCTAAATTCAGATTTGCGAGGTTTGCTAGTACTACCCCATTGTGGAAGTTTGCAAGCAGTGGTAAAATCCTCTAAGTCCATAGTATTAGAAGTTTCATAAAGATCAAACAGGACAGTTTGAGAATTGCGTGAAGATGGAAATTCAAACCTCCTCACAAAGGAACTAGTGAGATAGTGGTACTGATGGCACTTTTCTGCCTCGAAGCTCACAAGATCAGCGTTACGCAAATATGCGTTAAATTCTTCCTTAATTTCTTCTTGATCCATGAAGTCCTCTGAAGGCCATTCACAAGGCCGCACTGGGCGTCCCTTGGTGGTTCATCATCAGCATCACGCATTGCAAGCCTGGGCCCTTGCTTCCTTGAAGAACCACCTTGGTACATTTTCCTAAACATATTTCTTTCTCTGCAAAATTTCTGAAATTTTTAGTAACTTCAAATATAAGTGAGCCAAACTCAACAAAATTGATAGCAACTACTCCTACAAGTGCCTAGAGCCTATGTCATGCATTAGAACTACTTGGAACCATATAAATTTGACATGCAAGCTCGAGAACATGGTCACCTAGGCAGCACAAATTTGCAATGAATAAAGCACTAGAACAAAACTAATTGGACCAATGGAGGAGTCACATACCAAGGAACAATTCCCCAAAGCAGTTTTGTGAGAGGTGCTTTGAGCAAGGAGATCGAAAATCGCAGCAAAATAAGCTAGAAATCGTGCTTGAGATGGTTGGTGATTTTTTTGGGAGGAAGAAGAAGTGTGTGGGTGCAGGAATAAGTGGAGGGGAGCCACCGAGGGCCCACGAGGCTGGGGGCGCGCCCAGGGGGCAGGCGCGCCCTGGACCCTCGTGCCCAGGTGCTTGCTCCCCCTGCTATGTTCTGAGTGCCAAATATTCTCAAATATTCCAGAAAAAATCATATCTAAATTTCAGGGCATTTGGAGAACTTTTATTTTCGGGGTATTTTTATATTGCACGGATAAATCAGAAAACTGACAAAAAAAATACTATTTTTACTTTATTTCAACTAAATAACATAAAGTAAAGAGAGGGTACAGAAGGTTGTGCTTTCTAACTTCATCCATCTCATGCTCATCAAAAGGAATCCACTAACAAGGTTGATCAGGTCTTGTTAACAAACTCATTCTGAATCGCATGGAACCGGAGAAATTTTGAATAACACTATGTTACCTCAATGGGGATATGCACATCCCCAATAATATGAATATCATATTTCTTCTTGACAGTAGGAAGAGGAAATTCAAAACCTCCAAAAATAATCGATGGTATTTTTCCAATAGAATTGATAATGTGGACTTGAGGTTGTTTCCTCGGAAAGTTTACCGTATGCTCATTACCATTAACATGAAAAGTGACATTGCCTTTGTTGCAATCAATAACAGCCCCTGTAGTATTCAAAAAAGGTCTTCCAAGAATAATATACATACTATCGTCCTCGGGAATATCAAGAATAACAAAGTCCGTTAAAATAGTAACGTTTGCAACCACAACAGGCACATCCTCACAAATACCGACAGGTATAGCAGTTGATTTATCGGCCATTTGCAAAGATATTTCAGTAGGTGTCAACTTATTCAAATCAAGTCTATGATATAAAGCTAGAGGCATGACACTAACACCGGCTCCAAGATCACATAAGGCAGTTTTAACATAGTTTCTTTTAATATAGCATGGTATAGTAGGTACTCCTGGATCTCCAAGTTTCTTAGGTATTCCACCCTTAAAAGTATAATTAGCAAGCATGGTGGAGATTTCAGCTTCCGGTATCTTTCTTTTATTTGTAACAATTTCTTTCATGTACTTAGCATAAGGATTCATTTTGAGCATATCAGTTAATCGCATACGCAAGAAGATAGGTCTAATCATTTCAGCAAAGCGTTCAAAACCCTCATCATCCTTTTTCTTGGATGGTTTGGGAGGGAAAGTCATGGGTTTCTGAACCCATGGTTCCCTTTCTTTACCGTGTTTCCTGGCAACAAAGTCTCTCTTATCATAACATTGATTCTTTGATTGTGGGTTATCAAGATCAACAGCAGGTTCAGTTTCTACATCATTATCATTGCTAGGTTGAGCATCAACATGAACATCATCATTAACATTATCACTAGGTTCATGTTCATTACCAGATTGTGTTTCAGCATCAGAAATAGAAATATCATTTGGATTCTTAGGTGGTTCAGCAATAGGTTCACTAAAGCATGCAACATCCTATCATTTTTTGTTCTTCTTTTTAGAAGGACTAGGTGCATCAATATTATTTCTCTGAGAGTCCTGCGCAATTCTCTTAGGATGGCCTTCGGGATACAAAGGTTCCTGAGTCATTTTACCAGTTCTAGTAGCCACTCTAACAGCATAGTCATTATTCTTATTATTCAATTCATTGAGCAAATCATTCTGAGCCTTAAGTACTTGTTCTACTTGAGTGGTAACCATAGAAGCATGTTTACTAATGAGTTTAAGTTCAACTTTAACTCTAGACATGTAATCACCCAAGTGTTCAATCATATAAGCATTTTGTTTTAATTGTCTACCAACATAAGCATTGAAGTTTTCTTGTTTAACAATAAAATTATCAAACTCATCTAAGCATTGGCTAGCAGACTTATAACGAGGAATATCACCTTCATCAAATCTATATAGAGAATTTACCTTTACTACCTGTGTCGGGTTATCAAGACCATGTGTTTCTTCAATAGGTTATGAATTAAGATAATATATTTCTTCAACAGGCGGTAAATTAAGACCATGTATTTCTTCAATAGGTGGTAAATTCTTAACATCTTCGGCTTTAATACCTTTTTCTTTCATAGATTTCTTTGCCTCTTGCATATCTTTAGGACTGAGAAATAGAACACCCCTTTTCTTCGGAGTTGGCTTAGGAGTTGGTTCAGGAAGTGTCCAATTATTTTCATTGGTCAACATATTATTCAATAGAATTTCAGCTTCATCTGGTGTTCTTTCCCTGAAAACAGAACCAGCACAACTATCCAGGTGGTCTCTGGAAGCATCGGTTAGTCCATTATAAAAGATATCAAGTATTTCATTTTTCTTGAGAGGATGATCAGGCAAAGCATTAAGTAATTGGAGAAGCCTCCCCCAAGCTTGTGGGAGACTCTCTTCTTCAATTTGCACAAAATTATATATATCCCTTAAAGCAGCGTGTTTCTTATGAGCAGGGAAATATTTAGCAGAGAAGTAATAAATCATATCCTAGGGACTACGCACACAACTAGGATCAAGAGAGTTAAACCATATCTTAGCATCACCCTTTAATGAGAACGGAAATATCTTAAGGATATAAAAGTAGCGAGTTCTCTCATCATTAGTGAATAGGGTGGCTATATCATTTAATTTAGTAAGATGTGCCACAACAGTTTCAGATTCATAGCCATAAAAAGGATCAGATTCAACCAAAGTAATTATATCAGGATCAATAGAGAATTCATAATCCTTATCAGTAACGAAGATAGGTGAAGTAGCATAAGCAGGATCATATTTCATTCTAGCATTCAGAGTTTTTTGTTTAAGCTTAGCTAATAATTTCTTAAGATCACTTCTATCATTGCAAGCAAAAAAGTCTCTAGCAGTTTCTTCATCCATAACATAGCCCTCAGGCACAACACGCAATTCATATTTATTGGGAGAGCCATCATCATCACTTTCATCAATATTATCAGTTTCAATAATTTCATTCTCTCTAGCCCTAGCAAGTTTTTCATCAAGAAATTCACCAAGTGGCACAGTAGTATCAAGCATAGAAGTAGTTTCATCATAAGTATCATGCATAGCAGAAGTGGCATCATCAATAACATGCGACATATCAGAATTAATAGCAGAAGCAGGTTTAGGTGTCGCAAGCTTACTCAGAACAGAAGGTGAATCAAGTGCAGAGCTAGATGGCAGTTCCTTACCTCCCCTCGTAGTTGAGGGATAAATTTTTGTTTTCACATCTTTCAAGTTCTTCATAGTGACCAGTAGATATAAATCCCAAGTGACTCAAAGAATAGAGCTATGCTCCCCGGCAACGGCGCCAGAAAATAGTCTTGATAACCCACAAGTATAGGGGATCGCAACAGTTTTCGAGGGTAGAGTATTCAACCCAAATTTATTGATCCGACACAAGGGGAGCCAAAGAATATTCTTGAGTATTTGCAGTTGAGTTGTCAATTCAACCACACCTGGATAACTTAGTATCTGCAGCAAAGTATTTAGTAGCAAAGTAGTATGGTAGTAGCGGTAACGGTAGCAAAAGTAATATTTTTGGGTTTTGTAGTAATTGTAACAGTAGCAACGGAAAAGTAAATAAGCGAAGAACAATATGTGAAAAGCTCGTAGGCATTGGATCGGTGATGGAGAATTATGCCGGATGTGGTTCATCATATAACAATCATAACATAGGGTGACACAGAACTAGCTCCAATTCATCAATGTAATGTAGGCATGTATTCCGAATATAGTCATACGTGCTTATGGAAAAGAACTTCCTGACATCTTTTGTCCTACCCTCCCGTGGCAGTGGGGTCCTAATGGAAACTAAGGGATATTAAGGCCTCCTTTTAATAGAGTACCAGACCAAAGCATTCACACATAGTGAATACATGAACTCCTCAAAGTACGGTCATCACCGGGAGTGGTCCCGATTATTGTCACTTCGGGGTTGCCGGATCATAACACATAGTAGGTGACTATACACTTGCAAGATAGGATCAAGAACTCACATATATTCACGAAAACATAATAGGTTCAGATCTGAAATCATGGCACTCGGGCCCTAATGACAAGCATCAACCATAACACCACACCCTCTCTTACATGCATCTAACTGCTGGAATCACCAAAGGGGGAATGAAATCCACTGAAGTCTGAAGGGAGAAATAGCACACACAAGCATCTCACAGACAAATCTGACCACGGGGGAATGGAATCCACCCACCACACGCACAAAAACCCTACCTAATCTCCCACCCAGCCATCAGAAGAAGGAGTCGGAGGTGGATGCAAGAGCACACAGAAGAAACAAACAGCCCTCGACAGATCTGGTGAAACTAAGAGCAAGCATTAGGGGGATGCAGTATTTTTACCTCTCCAAACGACCCCCGCACGCATGAATCCGCGGCGGTTCTTCCACCCCCACGACGCCACGTGATAACCCACAAGTATAGGGGATCGCAACAGTTTTCGAGGGTAGAGTATTCAACCCAAATTTATTGATTCGACACAAGGGGAGCCAAAGAATATTCTTGAGTATTTGCAGTTGTGTTGTCAATTCAACCACACCTGGATGACTTAGTATCTGCAGCAAAGTATATAGTAGCAAAGTAGTATGATAGTAGCGGTAACGGTAGCAAAAGTAATATTTTTGGGTTTTGTAGTAAATGTAACAGTAGCAACGGAAAAGTAAATAAGTGAAGAACAATATGTGAAAAGCTCGTAGGCATTGGATCGGTGATGGAGAATTATGCCGGATGTGGTTCATCATGTAACAATCATAACATAGAGTGACACAGAACTAGCTCCAATTCATCAATGTAATGTAGGCATGTATTCCGAATATAGTCATACGTCCTTATGGAAAAGAACTTGCATGACATCTTTTGTCCTACCCTCCCGTGGCAGCGGGGTCCTAATGGAAACTAAGGGATATTAAGGCCTCCTTTTAATAGAGTACCGGACCAAAGCATTAACACATAGTGAATACATGAACTCCTCAAACTACGGTCATCACCGGGAGTGGTCCCGATTATTATCACTTCGGGGTTGCCGGATCATAACACATAGTAGGTGACTATAGACTTGCAAGATAGGATCAAGAACTCACATATATTCATGAAAACATAATAGGTTCAGATCTGAAATCATGGCACTCAGGCCCTAGTGACAAGCATTAAGCATAGCAAAGTCATAGCAACATCAATCTCAGAACATAGTGGATACTAGGGATCAAACCCTAACAAACCTAACTTGATTACATGATAAATCTCATCCAACCCATCACCATCCAGCAAGCCTACAATGGAATTACTCACGTGCGGCGGTGAGCATCATGAAATTGGTGATGGAGGATGGTTGATGATGACGACGGCGACGGATTCTCCTCTCCGGAGCCCCGAACGGGCTCCAAATCAGCCCTCCCGAGAGAGTTTAGGGCTTGGCGGCGGCTCTGTATCGTAAAACGCGATGAATCTTTCTCTCTTATTTTTTTATCCTCAAACACGAATATATGGAGTTGGAGTTGAGGTCAGTGGAGCTCCAGGGGGCCCACGAGGCAGGGGCGCGCCCATGGGGGCAGGCATGCCCCCCACCCTCGTGGCAAGGGTGTGGGCCCCCTGGCCTTGATTCTTTCGCCAGTATTTTTTATTATTTCCAAAAATAATCTCCGTGGAGTTTCAGGTCATTCCGAGAACTTTTGTTTCTGCACATAAATTACACCATGGCAATTCTGCTAAAAACAGCGTTAGTCTGGGTTAGTTCCATTCAAATCAAGCAAGTTAGAGTCCAAAACAAGGGCAAAAGTGTTTGGAAAAGTAGATATGACGGAGACGTATCACCACGCGCACTTTTGAACCACGTAGGCAGTTGCGGCTTCGCTTTAGAGGAGAAGAGCGTGGACTGGGCGAGGGAGAGCAGGGCGTGGGGAATAAATAAGAGCATGGCGCGCGGCGGTTACTCCACACACGAGCGCAGGGACAACGTCGGAGAAGTCGGGGGAGGTTGGAGGAGATGAGAGCAGCGGAGCGTCAGAGAAGGAGAAGAGAGCGAGCGACAGGGGGAGGGGATTTCTGACAGGTGTTGGCGAGGGAGTCGGGCACTTAATGCCTCCCTGTAGTAGGGTGTCGGAGCGCTGGGCTAATTACAGTTTAACCCACCCCCCCCCAATGACTAAAAAAGTAAATGCATCTATTGATAAATGAATGCACCATTTGAATGCATTTATTTTTAAAATTTAAGATCACATAACAAATCTGTTGGCATCCTTAAAACAAAAAATTGATTGCAAGCAGAAAGGTCAAGTACTCTACCAAGGGAAGAAAAATACATACACAAATAAGCACCTACAAACAAGAGAAAGAAGTTCAAAAAATAAAGAACAGAAGTTCAAGTACACTAATCAGAGAAGTAAAGGCATATGAGTAAATAAACACTAAGAAACAAAAAGAACAAGTTCAAATACAAAAACAGATGAAGTCCATATCTAACTAAAAGACACAACTTAGAAACAATATAGAAGTTCAAAATTCAAATACACACAAAGTACACATGCGGCTCGGCCTCGTGCTACCGCATTGCTGCGCGCTAGGTTTTGACAGGACGCAATGCGGTTATTCTATTTCCACCCCCACCGCACGCACCCCAGAGCCACACCCCTAAGATAGATAGTGGGGTCACAGATGTGACGGACCCGCCTCCGCACGCGACGACGCGGCACACCGCGTCGTCGCCTGCTCCGGTTCGTTCCTGTCTCGGCCTCGCAGGGGGAGGGGATGGGGTCCCGACCCCCCCTTCTCGGCCTTGCGCTACCGCATTGCTGCGCACTAGGTTTTGACAGGATGCAATGCAGTTATTCTGTTTCCACCCCCACTGCACGCACCCCAGAGCCACACCCCTAAGATAGATAGTGGGGTCACGGATGTGACGGACTCGCCTCCGCATGCGATGACGTGGCCCGTCGCATCGTCGCCTGCTCCAGCTCGTTCCTGTCTCGGCCTCGCAGGGGGAGGGGAGGGGTCCCGACCCCCCTGCTCGGCCTCGTGCTACCGCATTGCTGCGCGCTAGATTTTGACATGATGCAATGTTTTAAACCCAAAAAAATTATCAAAAAATATTGATGAAGTTCAAATTGTAAAGACAAAGAAGTTCGGGGGTTTGAAAAAGCATCATATGTACATGTAAAATAAAAGCAGATTATACAAGACCAAAAATTCTACAAATTCACATTAAATACCTATCAAAGTTCTACCACTTTTCGAAGTATGCAAACATGTTACAAAAAAATAAAAAAAGTATGCATGCATACTTGGGACTAATCCCATGGTTGCACACGGGACAAACTCAATAGAAAATTCAAAAATTGAAAATTACAAAAAAAACCAAACATATAAATATAGAGCACAATGCTGCACCGCCTTGAAATGTGGAAATCTAGAAGTTCAATCACTGGTGCCATAGAAGTCCAACTTCTACTACAGACCTTGGATAATCTAAAAAACTATCCCCGAAGATAGATTAAAATAAGTAATTAAAATAACAAACATAATTAAAATTAAAAGAAGTTCAAATACTGATGTTATAGAAGTCCGGGGTTTTGTAAAACCTCAAATTAACATGTTAAAGACAAGTAGCATACAGAAGTTCAGGATAGATATTAAGTGAATGTCGGATTTCGGGTTCCGGCAAAACCCTTGAGGTTCGAACATTGGGGTGCGCATGAAGATCTCTCTCTTCCTAGATCGCTCTCGCAACAATCACGAGGCCTAGCTCGATGAACCCAAAGAACGAGAGACATAAGAGTTTATACTGGTTTGGGCCACCAATGTGGTGTAATACCCTACTCCAGTGTGGTGTGGTGGATTGCCTCTTGGGCTGAGGATGAACAGTTACAAGGAAAGAACAGCCTCTTGAGGAGAGGTGTTCTTGTGCTTGGTGAACTTGTGTGGTTGAGGATGATCTGAATGATCCCTCCGCTCCTATGGTGGTGGCTAGTCCTATTTATAGAGGCCCTGGTCCTCTCCCCAAATATTGAGCGGGAAGGGATCCAACAACGGCCCAATTCGAAGGGAAACAATTAGTACATGTTATCCTGGCTAAAGGTGGTCTTCGCCTGCCAAAGGCTCTGGTGGTGACGCCGTCTTGGGCTCCACGGTGACCTCCGTCCTGCCGTCCTGCTGGTCTTGGTCTCATTTCACTGATATGGAAACCTTTGCCTGATTCCTCGGGACTCCTCGCCTGCGCTTGCCTCTGTAGCACAAAAGAGGAAACAAGGACACTGCACGTGCTGGTGCCCGCCTGGCTCCAGTCGTCATGGCTTGCGGCACGGGAATTTTGCGAGGTGTCCCTTGCCTTGATCTCTCCGCCCCTCGCGAGCCCGCCTGGTGAGGCCGCCCCCGAGGAGGTCTTGTGTCGTCCGCCTCGCATGGCTTGGCCCCTCACGAGGGTCTTGAGTGTTTGCTGGTGAGGGTGGGCTGTACAGGGCCGCTGGTAGAGCCACGCTATAGGCCGCGGGCAGGCAAGTTTGGGGACCCCCGTTCCTAGGATGCCGACAGTAGCCTCCGGGCCAAAGGTGCACTCGGACTTGGCTTTGAGGCGAAGCCAAAGGGCAAGTACGGAGCGCCATGGGCCCCAACAGCATGCGGCCCCGCTTGACGCGTGGCGATTGATTGGACGTGGGCGTCTCCGCTTCCCCAATCTGCCTCGGCAATTGCCCGACTCGGCGAGTCCCTACTGCATGCAGAGAAAAATCATCATTAACTGTGATCGTGGGGATCGCCGGTTGGCCTTCACCTGCTATAAATGAAGAGGGGCGGAGCCCCCGTCGCTCATCTATTCCTGCTCCGCTCGCTTCTTCTTCCTCGCTTCATTGCTAGTAGCGACTCCCATGGCGCCTACGAAGAGGATCTCGGACGCAGAGAAGGGGAAGGCCCACTAGGAGGGGCCCAGCTCTCCGCTGCCCAAGAGGGGGCGCGGCCGTCCCCGCAAGCACACCGCGACCCCCGCCATGGCCCCTCACGGCCGCGACGGCGCCTCTTCGCGTGGTGGGGGTCGCCCAGGTCGTGGCAGCCCCGTTGATGAAGGGACGCGCGCCATGGTCGCACGGCCTCCCCGGCCGTGCTTCCACTCGGCCGTCGGAGAACCCGGCCGGCACCTGGCTTCAGCTCCCACGCTTCTTCGCCGGCGAGCTACCGGCCACGGGTCCAGGCCGGCTCTGGCTGCAGGTGGACGGCTGCTGCAACAAGGCTTCATGGGTCGCGATCGAGGTCTCTGTCACGGGCAACGCAGCCCTAGCTCGCGGCTGGCAGACGTTTGCCCGCGCGCGCGGTCTGGGCAGGCGGTGCACCCTCCACTTCAAGTACGACGGCAACGCGACCCTCTACGTGAGGGTGTTCAGAGAAGACAGCCGCCGCGTCGGCTGCTGCCCTGAGGACAACGACGACGGTGAGGTGCTTGGCCTTGACGACGGTCGAGACAAGGGCGAGGGTGGTCTTGCCTTCGGCGCTGCCGCTACTCGCCCAGCTATGGCGATTCTCCCTCCGGTGACAGCTCCAGCAGCGGCGGCTATGACCAGCCGCCACGCCGTCGCACCCGCTTCGAGGGTGGCAGCGGGTTGTCTCGTCGTCGCACCCTAGTGAAGCGCGAGGAGGGGTCCGGCTGAGCTCAGGAGAGCGCCATGGGTCCATCCTCGTGAGCTGTTGCAGGGGCACGCGCCTCTTCTGTTTCGTTGTTTCTTTTCTTCCTGCACTAAGAGAGAGACAAGTATGCGGCCCCGTAGGGGCGTGCAATGAACCATGGTTTCCAAGTTGCTATGCTATGTTTATTGTTCCTATGTCGCGTTCCAGCATCAACGTTTCATGTAGGCGCGTAGAGATAACTTAGCTTGACACGCTCGAAGTAGTTTTCACCTCATGAGGCGCGCATCTCCAAGTACCTAGCGAGGCCTCCTTGGCCTGGGAGGTGTCTAGGAACTGCAAATATTCGTTAGGAAACTCTCGTTCTTCCGAGCCCTGGTCGCAGGCGCCGCTGGCCACGATCCAGCGCTTCGCATCGCAGTGCCCGAGGGGCACGGATTGAGAGAAGTGCACCAGCTTACGAGCTCAAACGAGGGTGCCTCGCGAAAAACAGGAAAAACCCTCACGAGGGCACCTGTCTAGCCCCCTCGCGAGGCATGCGAGAGAGAGTACAGGTCGAAACAGGGAACCGAAAGTAGAAACGGAGGCAAAAGGCGATGGAACCAAACCGGCAAGGAACACCAGAAAGCAAATTTTCATTAAAGTGGGGCAAGCCAACTACGGAAAGCAAATGAAAAGCCGCGTCCGACACCTAATCTAGTCTTCTTGTCTTCTCACCACCGCGGAGGTAAGTGCTGCCACAAGGACGTGGGAGGGAGACCCCAAGGCCTGAGGGCGGCACTCCTGAGACTCCGAGGCGTGTACAGCCCCACTCATTATTACGTGAGAGTGTCATGAGCGGAGACCTTCACAGGAACTAGGCCTTGCTTCAGAGGCGCCGGGCCTTTCTTCATGGGTAGAACTTCCGGAGGTGCTGGATGTTCCAGGCGTTCTGTATAGGTACCCCATCCTACATCTCCAGGCGCACGGCACCAGGCCTGGAGACGTGGGTGACCCTAAACGGGCCCTCCCACATGGGCGAGAGCTTCTGCAGCCCTTCCCTAGAGAGCATCCGCCTTAGGACGAGGTCACCCACCTCGAGCGTCTTGGAGCGGACGCTGCGACAGTGATACTGCCGCAGCGCCTGCTGGTATCTTGCCGCCCGGAGCGTGGCTTCACGGCCGCGTTCCTCCCCCAACACGAGGTCCATCCCCCGCATGGCGTTCTGCTGTGCCTCATCAAACGCCAGGACCCACGCGGAGCGATGCTTGACCTTATGAGGGAGAACCGCTTCTACTCCATAGACGAGGAAGAATGGGGTCTCGCCTGTTGGATTGGTGGCGGTGGTGCGGATGGACCACAGTACAGACTGGAGCTCATCATGCCAGCCCCTGCCGCAGGCCTCGAGCTTCTTCTTGAAGGTCCTGGTCTTGAGGCCTCTCAGGACCTCCGCGTTGGCGCATTCGTCCTGATCATTGCTCCTGGGGTGTGCCACCGAAGCGTAGCAGATCTGTGTTCCAAGGTTAGCATAATATGTCTTGAAGAGATTGCTAGTGAACTGCGAGCCGTTATCGGTGATGATGCGGTTGGGGACCCCAAACCGGCTCACGAGACCCTTGATGAACTTGACCGCAGATCCGGCTGGGATGGTGCGGACAGCTTCTACCTCCGCCCACTTGGTGAACTTGTCGATGGTGACGTAGAGGTAGCAGTAGCCCCCAGGCGCTCGAGGGAACGGGCCCAAGATATCCAGCCCCCAGACCGCGAATGGCCGCGAGAGTGGGATGGTCTGGAGGCCCTAAGCTGGCTGATGGATCAGCTTGGTGTGGAATTGACAGGCCTCACAGGACTTCACCAGCTCAGTCGCGTCGTTGAGCGCCATAGGCCAGTAGCACCCGCTGCGGAACACCTTGCCAGCGAGGGTTCGTGATGACGAGTGTGTTGGGTAACGTAGTAATTTCAAAAAAATTCCTACGCACACGCAAGATCATGGTGATGCATAGCAACGAGAGGAGAGAGTGTTGTCCACGTACCCTCGTAGACCGACAGCGGAAGTGTTATCACAACGCGGTTGATGTAGTCGTACGTCTTCACGATCCGACCGATCAAGTACCGAACGCACGGCACCTCCGAGTTCTACACACGTTCAGTTCGATGACGTCCCTCGAACTCCGATCCAGCCGAGTGTTGAGGGAGAGTTTCGTCAGCACGACGGCGTGGTGACGATGATGATGTTCCACCGACGCAGGGCTTCGCCTAAGCTCCTCAACGGTATTATCGAGGTGTAATATGGTGGAGGGGGGCACCTCACACGGCTAAAATATCGTATATCAAGTGTGTCTATGGGGTGCCCCCCTGCCCCCGTATATAAAGGAGCAAGGGGAAGAGGGCCGGCCAAGGGGAGGTGGCGCGCCCAAGGGGGGAGTCCTACTCCCACCGGGAGTAGGACTCCTCCTTTCCTTGTGGGAGTAGGAGAAGGGAAGGGGAAAGGAGAAAGATGGAAGGGCCCCCCCCCCTCCCTAGTCCAATTCGGACTAGCCCATGGGGAGGGGTGCGGCCACCCTTTGAGGTCTTTCCCTCCTTTCCCGTATGGCCCATTAAGGCCCAATACGAATTCCCGTAACTCTCCGGTACTCTGAAAAATACCCGAATCACTCGGAACCTTTCCGAAGTCCGAATATAGTCGTCCAATATATCGATCTTTACGTCTTGGCCATTTCGAGACTCCTCGTCATGTCCCCGATCTCATCTGGGACTCCGAACTCCTTTGGTACATCAAAACTCAATAAAACTGTCATCGTAACGTTAAGCGTGCGGACCCTTCGGGTTCGAGAACTATGTAGACATGACCGAGACACCTCTCCGGTCAATAACCAATAACGGGACCTGGATGCCCATATTGGCTCCCACATATTCTACGAAGATCTTTATCGGTCAGACCGCATAACAACATACGTTGTTCCCTTTGTCATCGGTATGTTACTTGCCCGAGATTCGATCGTCGGTATCTCGATACCTAGTTCAATCTCGTTACTGGCAAGTCTCTTTACTCGTTCCGTAATACATCATCCCACAACTAACTCATTAGTCACAATGCTTGCAAGGCTTATAGTGATGTGCATTACCGAGTGGGCCCAGAGATACCTCTCCGACAATCGGAGTGACAAATCCTAATCTCGAAATACGCCAACCCAACAAGTACCTTTGGAGACACCTGTAGAGCACCTTTATAATCACCCATTTACGTTGTGACGTTTGGTAGCACACAAAGTGTTCCTCCGGTAAACGGGAGTTGCATAATCTCATAGTCAGAGGAACATGTATAAGTCATGAAGAAAGCAATAGCAACATACTAAACGATCGGGTGCTAAGCTAACGGAATGGGTCAAGTCAATCACGTCATTCTCCTACTGAGGTGATCTCGTTAATCAAATGACAACTCATGTCTATGGCTAGGAAACATAACCATCTTTGATTAACGAGCTAGTCAAGTAGAGGCATACTAGTGACACTCTGTTTGTCTATGTATTTACACATGTATTATGTTTCCGGTTAATACAATTCTAGCATGAATAATAAACATTTATCATGATATAAGGAAATATATAATACTTTATTATTGCCTCTAGGGCATATTTCCTTCAGAGTGGTGCCCGCATTCCACGCCGTGTATGTCAGCTAGATGCTCTTTCACCTGTTCCCTAGAGATACAATGCAGGGAAACATCATTCGGCCGCTTCCTGTATAACTCACCGTCCTGGATGCAGTACGCCGTGGCCTGCCGAGCCATGCACTCCGCATCCTCCTCCTTCTCCGGCAGCGTCCCTTGCGTCAGGTATTCCTTGAAATCCTTGGTCCAGCAACCCTCCTGAGGCTCGAGCGCCAAGAGTAGGCACGCTCCCGAGGTCAGGCCGCAGGCCGAGGATCCCGAGGCAGGTGGTTGGGGGAGCTCCTCCCGAGGCAACACCGGCCTTGAAAGTGGTGGTGTTGCCGATGGATTGAAGAGCCGCTCCTCGAAGACGCCAGGCTATTGGGGTAGCCGCTTGGATGCTCTCTTGGCGATGTCGTCGGCTTCCTTGTTGGTGCCGTGGGGCACGTGCTGCAATTCCAGGCCCAAGAACTGCTTCTCCATTTTGCGTACCTCCGCGAGGTATGCCTCCATGTGCTCGTCCCTCGGCTCGTATACCTTGTTGGAGAAGTTGACGAGAAGCTGCGAGTCACCCTTGATGGTGAGGCGCTTCACCCCCAGGGCCACCGCAGCCTTAAGGCCAGCTATGAGGCCTTTGTACCACGCTATGTTGTTGGAGACCTTCTCACCCTACTGGAAGCAGAGCTACACGGTGTAGTAGAGCTTGTCCTGAGTGGGCGATATTAGCACTGCTCCAGCTCCCGCGCCCTGGCGTGCAAATGCACCATCGAAATACATCACCCAGCCGTCCAGCGCTTCACTTCCTGACAAGAGGGACCGATCCTTGCCTGCTTCAAGCTCCGGGGCGTTCGTCCATTCTGCCATGAAGTCGGCGAGCGCGGCTCCCTTGATAACCCTGGTTGTGGTGAACTCCAGCTGGAACGCCTGCAGCTCGATATTCCACTCGGTGACTCTTCCAGCAGCGTTAAGGCTCCTGAGTACCCTCTCCAGTGGGTAGGCCGAGACGACCTTGATTGGGTGACCTTGAAAGTAGTGTCGTAGCTTACGCGAGGCCACCAAAAGCGTGAGCAAGAGCTTCTGAGGCATGGGTCGTGCCCTTGCATCCCGAAGTACCATGCTGACAAAATACACTAGGTGCTCGACGAGGGCGGGCGCGTCAACGGGACCTACGTTTGTCGGAGGTTGGGGCGCCTCCTGAGTTGATGGGACCTCTGGAGCCTGGTCGCACATTGGAGCATGGGCGGGCCTAAGGTCACCATCCTGCTAAGCTGGGTCATCCGTTGGTGTTGCTGCAGCCCCCGCGGTGTCCTTCGGGTCTCGCGCCGCCCCGGCTAGAGGCGCGGTTCGGCGCGATGTGTCCTTGGCCTGACGCTCTTCCCGAACTAGTACCAGAGCTGCACTGGCTGAATAAGGAGTGGTGGTGAGGTAAAGCACCAGGGGCTCGAGAGGGCGGGGCACCACCATCACCGAAGGGCTGGTCAGATATCTATTGAGATCTTGAAATGCTTGGTCAGCCTACGTAGTCCACTCGAACGGGCCCTTCTTCTTGATCAGCTTGAAGAACGGTACGGCGCGCTCCCCCGGCTTGGAGATGAAGCGTCCCAGCGAAGTCACGCAGCCGGCAAGCTTCTGCATCTCCTTGAGGGTTTGTGCTGGGCTCATGTCTTCAATCGCCTTGACCTTCTCTCGGTTGGCCTCGATCCCCTTGTGGGACACAAGGAAGCCCAGCAGTTTGCCGGAGGGGACACCAAATACGCACTTTTCTGGGTTGAGCCACAAGTCCACCTAGCACAGGCTCGTGAAGGTCTCCTCCAGGTCCTGAATCAAAGTTCTCGCCTCCCGAGACTTCACCACAATGTCATCGACGTAGGCTTCAGCGTTCCTCCCGAGCTGCTAGCCCAGGGCAATGTGCATTAGCCGTTGGAAGGTCGCGCCCGTGTTGCGTAGCCCGAACGGCATGCAAGTGTAGCAGTACACCCCGCAAGGGGTCAAGAAGGCCGTCTTCTCCACATCCTCTACTGCCATCTTGATCTGGTGATAGCCTGAAAACGCATCCAGGAAGCACAGCAGGTCGCACTCGGCGGTGGAGTCAACGATCTGGTCGATGCGCGGAAGTGGGAACAGATCTTGGGGACAGGCTTTGTTGAGGTTGGTGAAGTCGACACACATGCGCTCCTTCCCGCCTTTCTTTGGTGCAACGACGGGGTTCGCCAGCCACTCGGGGTACCGAACCTCGCGAATGACACCTGCTGCCTCCAGCTTGCGGGTTTCTTGGACGATGAAGGACTGCTTCTTCGTGGACTGTCGCCGTGCCTTCTGCTTCACAGGGCGCACATTGGGGCACACCCTTAAGTGATGCTCGATCACCCCTCTTGGAAACCCTACTAGCTGATTTTGCTCCCAGGCGAATACTTCCTTGTTTGCGCGCAAGAACTTTACCAATGCTTCCTCTTGATCTGAGTGAAGGTGGCTCTAGAAGACCCATCTTCCTCGACCAGCACCTGCTTGGTTTCCGCCCGATCTTGAGTGAACAACTGCTTCTTCTTGGCCGGCGTGGCCTCCTTAACTCCAGAGGTGGCCTTGTCGGCCGGGCGCGCTGTCGCGGTGGCATTGAGGGCAAGCTTGAGCGCCACTAGAGCCTCCAAGGTATCTCCAACTACGGTTAGGATGCCCTTGCTCCTAGGCATCTTCATGAGGTTGTAGGCCGGATGGGTCACCCCCATAAACTGAGCCAGAGCTAGGTACCTGAGGATGGATTTCTACGGAAGGCCGATGCGGGCGATATCGAAGTCAATCAGCTTCGTGCGGTAGTTGTCGCGGGTGCCGAAGGTCGCGGGAAGACGGATCTGCCCCAGGGGACTGGAGGAACCGCCGCCGACCCCGGAGAAGGGCTTGCTGGGGCGGAGCCGCTCGAGCGGTACGTGAAGGAGGCTAAAAGCCTCCACAGAGAGCACGTTGAGACCGGCGCCGCTGTCGATGAGGGTCTTGGTAATGGCCACGCTATACATGGTGGGCGTGCAAAGCATTGGGAGCATGCCCGAGCCGACGGTGGTGACGGGGTGATCTCCCGAGTCAAAGGTCAGGTCGGCCTTGGGTGCCGCCCAACCTGGAGGAGCATCCTTCCGCGTGGAGGCGGCGCCGATCTGGCGAAAGAACGGCTTGGCGTTATGGTCCGAGGGCGGCGCTTGTGAGCAGCCGAGGAAGGCCGCGAAAGCGCGGGGCGCCGGTACCACGAAGCGCTCAGCGAAGAGGTTGCGCAGCTCCTCCCAGGATGTCACTGTAGATCCTGGGGGGTTGAGCAGCCAGGCGCGCGGTGCCCTAGTGAAGGCCATGGGAAGCCAGTTGGCCATGACCCTGTCGTCGCCCCCAGCCTTCAAGACGGCCCCTTCATAAGCCAACAGGAAAGCCGACGGGTCTGCCGCACCAACGTAGCGCGGCGGCATCTCTGGCTTGAACTTGGGTGGCCACTGGACCCGTCGCAAGGCGGGGGCCAAGGCTCGGAGCCCCCTGGCCCCACCATGGGCGTCTTTCGTCGCAGCCGGAAGAGCAGTGCCGGCCATGGGGGCAAAGCGCGGTGATGACGAAGCGCAGATCAACGGAAGGAAAGCTTCGGTGCACCCCTACCTGGCGCGCCAAATGTCGGATTTCGGGTTCCGACAAAACCCTTGAGGTTCGAACACTAGGGTGCGCACGAAGATCTCTCTCTCCCTAGATCGCTCTCGCAACAATCACAAGGCCTAGCTCGACGAACCCAAAGAATGAGAGACACAAGAGTTTATACTGGTTCGGGCCACCGATGTGGTGTAATACCCTACTCCAGTGTGGTGTGGTGGATTGCCTCTTGGGCTGAGGATGAACAGTTACAAGGGAAGAACAGCCTCCTGAGGAGAGGTGTTCTTGCGCTTGGTGAACTTGTGTGGTTGAGGATGATCTGAATGATCCCTCCGCTCCTATGGTGGTGGCTAGTCCTATTTATAGAGGCCCTGGTCCTCTCCCCAAATATTGAGCGGGAAGGGATCCAACAACGGCCCAATTCGAAGGGAGACAACTAGTACAAGTTATCCTGGCTAAAGGTAGTCTTCGCCTGCCAAAGGATCTGGTGGTGACGCCGTCTTGGGCTCCACGGTGACCTCCGTCCTACCGTCCTGCTGGTCTTGGTCTCGTTGCACCGATATGGAAACCTTTGCCTGATGCCTCGGGACTCCTCGCCTGCGCTTGGCTCTTTAGCACAAAAGAGGAAACGAGGACACTGCGCGCTAGCGCCCGCCTGGCTCTAGTCGTCATGGCTTGCGTCATGAGAATCTCGCGAGGTGTCCCTTGCCTTGATCTCTCAGCCCCTCGCGAGCCGACCTGGTGAGGCCACCCCCGAGGAGGTCTTGTGTCGTCTGCCTCGCGAGGCTTGGCCCCTCGCGAGGGTCTTGATTGTTTGCTGGTGAGGATGGGCCGTACAGGGCCGCTGGTGGAGCCATGCTGTGGGCCGCAGGTAGGCAAGTCTGGGGACCCCTTTCCCAGGACGCCGATAGTGAAGTCCAACAAACTATTAGAAGTACGAAAACAAACTAGAAAAAACAAAAAAAATGCATATCCATCGGCCAATTAATTCCATGGTCACTCATGGGGCTTAGTCAAAAAAATCAAAACAATGCAAGAATGAAAAATGACAGAAAAAAGGAAAGAAATACATAGGACTTGCTACATAACCTTGCAACGAAGGAAAAGAAGAAGTTCAGGTATGACAACGCAGAAGTCCAGCACAGAAACCCAGCCAGACCCACAGGATCCACCTGATCCTGAGGCCGCCCCGACAGGATCCACCTGATCCCCCGATCTCGATCCTCAGCCGCCCCAGCCCCGACAAGATCCAACGAAGGAAAAGAAGATGTTCAGGTATGACAACGCAGAAGTCCAGCTTGTACAACGACCATTAGATGATCTAGAAATAATGCATGAACGAATTCGTCCGAAGCTTAAAATCATCTACGCAAGATTACGACATGTCCGCACCCCCTTGGAAATGATCTGGCAACTCCCTTTCGACAACTAAAATGACCAGAGGGCAAATTTAAAAACCGCATAAATAACCTGTGCAAAAAGCCTTGGGAGTGCCAATATCAAATTGCTAGAAATCAAACCGTATGGACCCTCTCGATTAAAATTGACGACTTAGTAAGCCTTGAATTTCACTAAAGTATGCATATCAGCCAGAAAACTTTACAGAAAAACGAGAAATCAACAGAAGCGCAGGCTGCATCTCGGGCGGATGAAGAACACGGGCGATTTCAAATTTGTTTGAAATAACAAGAATTTGTGCACCAAACTCGTACCAAAACCTAATTCCCATCGTGCTAGAGATTCGACAACATACACAGCATGCATTAAACTTGTAACAGACGCAAGTTCATCATGACCCCGAGAGCAAATTGCCAATGACCGGAATTCCTATTTAAAACGGGCACTTACTTGCTAAAAACTGTTTACAAATTACACTTACGTCGCAAACAACACGACCGACCAGAATAATTCGCGTGGGAAGGCACGGTTGCGAAGGTAGCACGAAGGTCGGGTTCGTACAGAGGGAAGTTCAGGCAGGTAACTCAGGCAGTTCAGGTTGTGATCAGAATATTATTCTGATCCCGTGATCAGAATAGTGTTTGTGTGTGTGTGTGTGTGTGTGTGTGTATCCATATAGCCCCCGAGTCTTAAGGATAGAGATATTGAGTATGCTTGAGACTTAAATTTCGAAAGTGTAGCCCCAAGGGCTGGCTTATCTTTCAAAGATGAGTCGGGTCTTTTGAAAATGTTAAACTTGATAAATCACTTGTAACCCTCAGGGGCCGACTGAAAGCACAAGTGCTCCCTGGGTGGTTTTGGTAATTAATGTCAACATATCTCTTGTTGGACTAATGTTTTTATCTAGTATATTTGAGAAAAGTTCAACAAATGGAGTGGCGTGGACAAGAGGATGTAGAACCCCTGCAAGATGCTAAGAATAAAGGATTGGCAAAAGCTCAAAAGCCCAAGAATCTACATTTTCATTTAGTGATCCAAGACCACATTGAGTCCTTAGGAAAGCCAATACTATTAAAAGGGGATGAGGTGTTTCTTAATGGCTTACTTGCTCAAAGTGCTTAGTGATATGCTCCAAAGCCCTCAACCACTTTCTCATATCCACATATGTCCCCAACCAAAAGTCAAACTCGGCCCTACCGATTTGATCTATCCGGCGCCACCGAGTTCACTTGACATAGCCACTGCCAGAAACCCTAATCAGTTCGGTCGCATCGATGGGATCTCAGTCTCACCGAGATGGGCTTGCAAACTCTCTAGTGCCTGTTGCAATAATTTCGATCTCACCGAGTTTGTGTAATCAGTCAAACTGAGATGAGGTTTACCCTAACCCTAGCACATCGATCCCATCGAGTTGATTATATCGGTTCCACCGAAATGCCTAATGGTCACATTATAACTAAATCGGTCTGACCGAGTTTTCTGATTCAGTCCCACCGAGTTTGGTAAATTGTGTGTGAGGGTTAGATTTTGTGTGGAGGCTATATATACCCCTCCACCCACTCTTCATTCGAAGAGAGAGCCATCGGAATGTGCCTACACTTCCAGCATACATTTTCTAAGAGAGAACCACCTACTCATGTGTTGAGACCAAGACATTCCATTCCAACCACAAGAATCTTGATCTCTAGCCTTCCCCAAGTTGCTTTCCACTCAAATCATGTAACGCCCATGACGCGGCTATATCTCCCACGTGTCGAGGCACGACTTAGAGGCATAACCGCATAGTGGTTTTGTCGCAAGAAGGGTCATCTTCACACAATCCCATGTAATGAACAAGAATGGGATAAAGAGTTGGCTTACAATCGCCACTTCACACAATACATAAATATATTTCATACATCATCCAAAATACAAACATAGACCGACTACGGTCAAGATCCAAATGAAAATAAGATAACCCCAAATGCTAGATCCCCGATCGTCCCAACTGGGATCCACTACTGATCATCGGGAAAAGACACATAGTAACGACCACGTTCCTCGTCGAACTCCCACTTGAGATCGACCCCATCATCTGCACTGGCATCGTCGGCACCTGCAACTGTTTTGGTAGAATCTGTGAGTCACGAGGACTCAGCAATCTCACACCCGCGAGATCAAGACTATTAAAGCTTGTAGGAAAGGATGGTGTAATGAGGTGGAGCTGCAGCGGCAATAAGCATATATGGTGGCTAACATACGCAAAAGAGAGCGAGAAGAGAAGCAATGGAACGGTCGTCAACTAGCAATGACCAAGAAGTGATCCTGAACTCCTACTTACGTCATACGTAACTCAAACCGTGTTCACTTCCCGGACTCCGCCGAGAAGAGACCATCACGGCTACACACACGGTTGATGTATTTTAACTGGGTCAAGTGACAAGTTCTCTACAACCGGACATTAACAAATTCCCATCTGCCTCATAACCGCGGGCACGGCTTTCGAAAGATAATACCCTGCAGGGGTGTCCCAACTTAGCCCATCATAAGCTCTCACGGTCAACGAAGGATAAACCTTCTCCCAGAAAGACCCGATCAGTCTCGGAATCCCGGTTTACAAGACATTTCGACAATGGTAAAACAAGACCAGCAAAGCCCCCGAATGTGCCGACAAATCCCGATAGGAGCTGCACATATCTCGTTCTCAGGGCACACCGGATAAGTCAAGCTACGAGTAAAACCAGACCTCGAGTTTCCCCGAGGTGGCCCCGCAGGCTGCTCGGTTCGGACCAACACTCGAAGGAGCACTGGCCCGGGGGGGTTAAAATAAAGATGACCCTCGGGCTCGCGAAAACCCGGGGGAAAAGGCTTAGGCGGCAAATGGTAAAACCAAAGTTGGGCCTTGCTGGAGGAGTTTTATTCAAGGCGAACTGTCAAGGGGGTCCCATAAATCACCCAACCGCGTAAGGAACGCAAACTCAAGGAACATAATCCCGGTATGACAGAAACTAGGGTGGCAAGAGTGGAACAAAACACCAGGCATAAGGCCGAGCCTTCCACCCTTTACCAAATATATATAGATGCATTAATTAAATAAGAGATATTGTGATATCCCAACATATCCATGTTCCAACATGGAACGCACTTCAACTTCACCTGCAACTAGCAACGCTATAAGAAAAGCTGAGCAAAAGCGGTAACTTAGCCAAACAACGGTTTGCTAGGAAAGGATGGTTAGGGGCTGACATGGAAAAATGGGAGACATGATATAGCAAATGATAGGTAGCGTAGCATGGCAATAGAGCGAACAACTAGCAAAGCAAAGATAGAAGTGATTTCGAGGGGTGGTCATCTTGCCTGCAAGGTTCTCAGAGTTGTCGAAAGCTTGATCCTCGTAAGCGTACTCAACAGGTTCCTCGTTCACGAACTCATCTCCTGGCTCTACCCAAGACAATAATACAAACAAACAGAACCACAATCAACCACGAGAAAATGCACAAGCAACATGATGCAAAACATGTATGATATGCGAGATATGATATGCGATGCATATGCGTGCTCCGGAAGGAAAAAGATGAACAAGGCAGTAACTTGGCAAACCAAGCATGCCACTGGAAAGATGAGATGATTTCGGTCAAAATCGATATAAAGATCACCGGAAACGGATGCACGGTTTGCAAATGGCAAGCAAAAACAAGAATGACACGAATCTGCGATTAACAGCGTGATAGCACTTAAAATGCAACAAGCAACAATGCTACAGAACTCCAACATAGAAACAAAGCACATGGCTGTAATCTACAGGAGATTCTTGACAAAAGATGAACACTGAGCTACCGCTAGATCACAACACAACAAGCTCAAACAAGCGTGGCAAAAGTGCAAAAGATAACAGGTTCACAGACTTGGTGAAATTACTGGACATGTCTGAAACAGCATCAGGTAGTAATGTTCAGAGCACGAAATCAACATGCTGCAGGAAGGTAACATGGCAAAACAAGGCATGGCAGTATTCTACTAAATGCATATGACAAAAGTCCCTTACTGACCATAAGCCAAAAAGGACCAGAAGATATGATGGGAAGCATGTAAACATAGCAAGTTTCGTTATCAGGTTTCAGACTTGGCTAAAAACAGAGCATGGCAGAAATAATAATATGAAGGCATGTTGGTGAGCTTGATTCACTCACCACAAAGCAATTCATGATAAAACTAGCATACCTATAGCAAGATGGCATGTTTATGAAGCTATCATGGCAAGAACAAGAGCATAGAATGTATGGATTAACTACAATAAGCTTGGCAAAATTGCATATCATGTTAAGAATCTGCCAGAAATATTTTATAGCAAACGTAGAGCAAGATTGAGCCATGCTATGGCACTCCAAAATTGCAAACAAGGGCAGGAATGGATCAATTACAACAATATATACAAAACATCCTTAAGGAACATCTCCAAAATATGCATGGCTCTCTCTGTAGCATCAGGTTTGCATGGCAACAAAATAACAGCAGACAAGGACTTAGAGAAATCACCAAGTCCCTGAAATCAGAAACATTACGGGGCCTAGTTTTCATGCTTGTGCTAGTCACCACAGAGATCACAAAAATACACAGCATACACCCTTGGAAAGATCGCATGGCATACAACAAAACACATGTAGAGCTCATGCCCATAAGATGCACAGATTAAATGATACAAAAATAACAAATCTCCAAGTTCTGATAAGAACCAGAAGATAACAGCAACTAGCCCTCTTGCAACAGAGATTTGGGCATCAAGATGACCTCTAATGAACATGGTGCAATTGAACAAAATGTAGAGCATCACGAGGCGAACAATTTGACATATTACACGCGCGAAACGGAGCTATATGCAGAGAGTTATGCACTGATGAACAGGGATATATGCTGTAAAATTCTCAGGACTTGGAAGTTTTTTTAGGGTTCGAAAAAGTCGACCGTAGGCTGGCGGCCCGATCGGATCTGGCCGGGCCAGGCGGACTCGAGCCCGCCGGTGGCCGGAGGAGAGGACCGGCGAGGGGGAGGGCGGCGGCCGGAGGGGCGACGTGGGCGCGGCGGCGGCGGTGCCGAACGGCGGCGGAGCACCACGGGCTCGCGCGGCGCACGGCGCAGGGCGGCGCGGCGCACGGCGGCGGCCGGCGGCGGCGGAGCGGCGCGGTGAGGAGGCAGGCGCGCGGCGGCGGCCGGGCCGGGAGGGCCCGCGGCGGGCCTGCGGGCCGGCGCGGGGGAGATGGCGGCGGTGACACGTGGCGGCTCCAGATTGGACGGTGGGTGGCGGTGGACACGTCCGGCTTCGCCCGGACATGTCCGGCGGCGGAGAGGGAGCGGGTCTAGGGTTTGATCTGCGGGATTTTTCGGGGGTGTCACATATAAATAGGTAGAGGGAGCTAGGAGGCTCTAAATAAGGTGCGGTTTTCGCCCACACGATCGTGATCGAACGACCTAGAGAATGGAAGAGAGTTTGGTGGGTTTTGGCCTGGTTTTAGGGGGGGGTTTTCTGCACACACAAATGGCCTTTGCGGATGCCCGGTTAACCGTTGGAGTACCAAACGACCTCCAAAAGGAACGAAACTTGACCGGTGGTCTCCGGGTGGTATACTAGGGCCACTTGACAAGCCTCGGTCCATTCCGAGAAAGTTTGACACCCTCTCACGAAAGAAAACAAAAGGGGTGCACCGGAGGAGATAGGAGCGCCGGATTGCAAAACGGACAACGGGGAAAATGCTCGGATGCATGAGACGAACACGTATGCAAATGCAATGCACATGATGACATGATATGAAATGCATGACAAAACAAAATACAAAACGAAAAACAAAAACCCGACCATGGAGGGAATATCATAACACATAGCCGAAAATGGCAAGAGTCGGAGTTACAAATATGGAAAGTTACATGCGGGGTGCTACAAATCAACTTTCCACCAAATCCAAATCTATGAGAGAGAGTTGAGTGTTGGGGAGACTATCATTTGAAGCACAAGACCAAGGAGTTCATCATCAACACACCATCTATTACCTTTTGGAGAGTGATGTCTCCTAGATTGGTTAGGTGTTACTTGGGAGCCTCCGTCAAGATTGTGGAGTTGAACCAAGGAGTTTGTAAGGGCAAGGAGATCGCCTACTTCGTGAAGATCTACCCTAGTTAGGCAAGTCCTTTGTGGGCGATGGCCATGGTGGGATAGACAAGGTTGCTTCTTCATGGACCCTTCATGGGTGGAGCCCTCCGTGGACTCACACAACCGTTACCCTTCGTGGTTTGAAGTCTCCATCAACGTGGATGTACGATAACACCACCTATCGGAACCGCGGAAAAATCTTCGTGTCTCCAATTGCGTTTGCATACTCCAATCCCATCCCTTTACATTCTTGGAACTTGCATGCTTTACTTTCCGCTGCTCATATACTCTTGTCATGCTTGCTTGAAATGTATTGTGAATGTTTAAACTTGTGCTAAAACTCCACCTTAACTTGAAGAAATTAAAAGCTGCTACTTTTCTTTTTTTAAGGGTCAATTCACCCCCCCCTCTAGACACCTCTTTTCGATCCTTTCAATTGGTATCAGAGCATTGGTCTCCATTGCTTTGGTTTAATCACCATTGGAGGAAGATGGATGAGTCTACGTTGGGGAATCTTAGACATAGAGTGCCTATACTTGATGGAGAGTTCTTTCATGATTGGAAAATTGAGATGCTTGAGACTTTCAATGAATATCGTTTAAACAAGTACATTACTAGCCCTTGATGAGTCTATTGACATGATTCCCAACCTTAGAACTGTTAATATTATTACTAGAGGGTTGCCTAGAAATTTGCTTGGTTGCTTGCCTACCCTTGATTGTGCCTACACCATATGGAGATTTCTTGAGGAACGATTTCCAAACTATTCTTTGCAAAACTTAGATGAAATTCTTCATAAGTCTATTGCCTTTAGTAAGATGAATTCCAATGATCCTAAGTTTGGTGATTATTTATTTGAGCTCACTAACCTCATGCGTGCCAAAGGAGATGTTGGAATCATTAGCAATATCATCTCCGAAGCCATTAGAATTCATAAAGATGATTATTGTGATGATCATTTATCTAATGAATCACTCTCTCTAGGAATTGATCCATCACAAAACGATGTTGAACATGGATATTATGATGAGGATGATGATAGTGACTTTGATCTAGATGAGTCTATGAGACACTTTGGCCTCATGACTAATCTTCGTGGCTACATGGCTGGAGGAAAGGAATGGGTCCTTGATAGTGGATGTACCGATCACATGACCGGAGATAAGGATATGTTTCGTGAGCTTGCTGAAAACGACGACCCTCGAAAGTATGTTACTTTTGGTGATAACTCAAAGGGTAAGGTGGTTGGCCTTGGTAAGGTGGCCATCTCACATGATAGCTCCATACAAAATGTTATGCTCATTGAATCTCTTGGATATAATCTACTTTCCGTATCTAGACTTGCTGACTTTGGTTTCAATGTCCTATTTACTAAAATAGATTGCCAAGTGTTTCGTAGAGATAACCACAATATGGTCTTTACCGATATTCGTAGAGGTGATCTTTACATTGTTGATTTCACTAAAAAGGCTCAACTTAGACTTGTTTAATTGCTAAATCTTCTAAAGGTTGGTTGTGGCATAGGAGGTTAGGTCATGTGGGCATGCGAAATATTGATAAGCTAATTAAAGGTGATCATATCCTTGGAGTGAAAGATGTTATATTTAACAAGGATAGATTGTGCAGTGCTTGTCAAGCAGGAAAACAAGTTGGAGGGAGTCACCCCGTCAAGAACATCATGACCACGAAAAGACCGCTCGAGCTACTTCATATGGATCTCTTTGGTCCCAATGCCTATAAAAGTCTCGGTGGTAACTCATTTTGTCTAGTCATAGTCGATGATTTTTCAAGATTTACGTGGGTGTTCTTTCTTGATGATAAATCGCAGGTCCAAAAGGTCTTCAAGAACTTCGCTAGGAAGGCCCAAAATCAATTTGAAGTGAAGATCAAGAAGGTTCGAAGCGACAACGAAACGGAGTTCAAGAACGCAAATGTGGATAACTTTCTTGACGAAGAAGGGATTTCACATGAGTTCTACATACACGCCTCAACAAAATGGAGTTGTTGAGAGGAAGAACTGGACTCTTATTGAGATGGCAAGAACGATGCTTGATGAGTACAAGATGCCAAAACACTTTTGGGCGGAAGATGTTGAGACAGCCTGTCATGCAACAAATCGCTTGTATCATCACAAGCTACTCGGCAAGACAGCATACGAGCTTCTCACCGGTAACAAACCACAAGTTGGATACTTTCGGGTATTTGGCTGAAAGTGATACATTCTTGATAACCATCATCGTTCTAAATTTGCTCCTAAATCTCATGAGGGTTTCCTACTTGGTTATGGCTCAAACTCTCACACTTACCGTGTCTACAACAATTTCACCCGAAAGGTTGAAGAAACGGTCGATGTGAGGTTTGATGAATCTAACGGCTCGCAAGTAGAGCAATTGCCAATTGATGTAGGAGACAAAGACCCTTCAGAAGCAATCCAAGATTTGTCTATTGGCATGATTCGTCCAACGGAGGTACAGGAGAGTACCTCATCCGTCCAAGTGGAAGCTTCTACCTCACGTCAAGGTGAACCAAGAGTTGACATGGAAGCATCCACAAGTGGGACACACCAAGATGAAGAAAACGAGGAAGTTCACCAAGATGAACCTCATCAACCTCCTTCTCCACCACGGCAAGAGAACGACAACGTCAACAATGAAGAAGGCCAAGAAGAAGAACAAGATGATGAAGAAGATGTTCCACCCCGACCCAAGCAAAAGCTCTCACGAGTTCGAGCAAGAGTTTCGAGAGACCATCCCGTCGAGCAAATCTTCAATGATATCCAAACCAGGAGAATCACTTGCTCTAAAACTCGTTTGGTTAATTTTTGTGAACATTATTCATTCATCTCTAGCATTGAACCAATGAAGGTTGAAGAAGCATTGGAAGATCCGGATTGGATAAACGCCATGCATGAAGAGCTACACAACTTTGAGAGAAACCAAGTGTGGACATTGGTCGAGAAGCCCGACAACAACCACAACATCATCGATACCAAATGGGTGTTTCGCAACAAGCAAGACGAAGATGGAAAATTCGTTTGCAACAAAGCATGTCTCGTCGCCCAAGGCTACACTCAAGTCGAAGGTATGGACTATGGTGAGACATATGCCCCCGTTGCTAGACTTGAGTCCATCCGCATCTTACTTGCCTATGCTAATCACCATCATATCACCTTGTACCAAATGGACATTAAAAGTGCTTTTATAAATGGTGAAATTGAGGAGGAAGTTTATGTTAAACAACCTCCCTGCTTTGTTAATCCTAAGAAACCCGATCATGTTTACAAACTTCACAAAGCTCTCTATGGTCTTAAACAAGCTCCTAGAGTGTGGTATAAATGCTTGACCAAGTTCCTTATTGAGAAAGGCTTTGAGATTGGCAAGATTGATTTTGTTAATGGTGAATTATTTGTGTGCCAAAGTTATGTTGATGATATCATATTTGGTTCGACTAACCCTAATTTTAGTGAAAAGTTTGGGAAGCTAATGTCAAAGAATTTTGAGATTTCTATGATGTGTGAACTCAAGTTCTTTCTTGGTTTGCAAATCAAGCAAACTAAGGAAGGCACCTTTGTTGCTCAAACAAAGTACACCAAGGACTTATTCAAGAAGTTCAACATGCAAGAAAGCAAAGGTATGAAAACGCCCATGCCTACTAGTGGACATCTTGACTTGACCAAGGATGGAAAATCGGTTGACCAAAAAGTTTACCGCTCTATGATTGGTTCATTGTTATATCTATGTGCCTCCCATCCCAATATTATGCTAAGTGTGTGCATGTGTGCACGATATCAAGCGGCCCCCAAAGAATGTCATCTTAAGGCTATGAAAAGGATAGTGAGATACTTAATCCATACACCAAATTTTGGCATTTGGTATACTAAGAGGTCTTCTTTTGATCTTGTTGGTTACTCCGATTCGGACTATGCCGGTGAAAAGGTTGATAGAAAGTCCACTTTTGGTACTTGTCAATTTCTTGGTAGATCTCTTGTGTCTTGGTCCTCCAAGAAACAAAACTCGGTATCCTTATCCACCGCCGAAGCGGAATACATTGCCGCTGGTTCATGTTGTGCTCAACTACTTTGGATGACCCAAACTCTTAAGGCTTATGGGATCTATGTGAAACATGTTACATTGCTTTGTGACAATGAAAGTGCTATTAAGATTGCTCATAATCCCATGCAACATTCTCGAACTAAGCATATTGAAGTTTGTCGTCATTTCATTCGAGATCATGTTGCTAAAGGGGACATTGATCTTAAGCATGTTCGTACCGATAAGCAATTGGCGGATATGTTCACCAAACTGCTCGATGAGAAAGTCTTTTGCCATTTGAGAGGTGAATTGAACATCATTGATGCTTCAAACTTGGAGTAGAAACTCCATTTGGATACATGCAAGGCATGAGCCTTGGACTAATCCTTGATATTTCTCTTATGATGATGATCATATGTCTTGGATATATTTGCACCCTTGCATGCTATCTAATCCTTGTAGGTACTTGGGTGAATCTAAATCTATGAGATTGCAAATCACTCACATCTTGAGCAATCTCTACATCACCGAGTCTCTACAACATGGTGGTTGAAGACAAGGAAGCATGAAACCTTTCAACATATCCTTTGATAAATTCTATATATTAAATTTCATTTGGTATCAAATTTTGTGATCGTCATTTTGGATACACAAGTGCTCTCCCTTGCAAGACTAACCCATGTAGGTAGATGAACTCAAACTACAAGTGGTGCTCCCAATCATTGATGAGCTACATCAACCTTGAGCATCCCACACAAGTTCAACTACATGATCAAGATCAACACCACCACCCAAGGTATGTTATTCCATCTTAGAGAAGCTTTACCCAAGTCATGGGTCAAAGCAGCTCAACAAGATGTGAATACATCAAAATGCTTAAACGAAAAATGGTAACCCCATTTTTGAGCTTAAACGATGAGTACCTATGATCAAGTGTTCTCAGATGACTCCTAAGTCAATATACTCTAACATAGGTGACTTTGTCGCCGACCAATTCTAGATGAAGTTCTCTAGTGTTTCTCCATGTTCTTGTATTTGTCTCTTGCATACTTGTTTCCCTTCTTTTATAAAAAAACTTCATCCAGATTTCATTTCTCTTCTTTGTTCTGCATTCCCTGCATCTAATTCATTACAAATCCTTCAGTTAATTCCTTGCAAATCTTTGTGAGATCCTATTTACCTAGTGAGCTGAGGTGACAAAATGTTGTCTCTGTGTTAAACTCGGACACACCAGATTTGTACTTTTGGTGAAACCGAACCATTTCGGTGCTGCCGAAGTAAACAACTCGGTGCTACCGATTTCAGTGCTGAGCAGACACCTTGTCATTTGCATCCTGCATATTTGTTCCAGCTCCACTCAATGATCCTTGTCATGTACCAGCATCACATTCTATATGCTGCTTTGCTCTGTGACTCAAGGACCAAACCTATTTTGACTCACAATCTAGAAGACCCCTTCTTGGAAATTGATGTCAAAGGGAGAGAGAGAGAGATCACATCAAAGCTTAACCACTTCAAGGGGGAGAGTACTTCAAAGGGGAGAATGTTTAATCGCATCAAACGGAGAGAGAGACCCCAGATGCTTGGTATTTCAAAGAGGAGAGAAGTCACATGTCTTTAAGAGGGGAAAGAAATGTTAGTTTGTGTTATGTTTTTGTGCTCTGAAGTGTTTTCCTCTGATTTTATTTTCCCTATATTCTCCCATTACCCAATGTAAGATTCAGGGGGAGAAAGACTTCTAGGGAAGGAAATCTTTGAATTCATTGCATATCTTTTTACCAGTGGGGACATGTCTATATCCAATAGGAGTACCTAGTACTCATTCTCTACATGTCATCCCAGTCTTGGTACTCTTGTGATTTGCAGTTATTGCTCTGTCTAGTAGATGTATCTGTGTTATCTAACCTTGTTTACTCAGGTTCATCTCTTCCAAAGCTAGCTCAAGACCACAAGGTAAGTATATGCATCACATTCATGTGCATGATGATCTCTTGCTGATGTACATATTGTTTGCAAGAAGGACTCATGAACATGAAGGTACATTTCCTATATTCACATCATTTGCTCTAATGCATATAGACAAGATACATGTAACTCATTGCTTGCTCTGTCATGCTTATGCACTCACCCGCTTTTATGCTCTAGATTTACATGATTGCATACATGTAGGGGGAGCCTATGCATGTTACATGTCTTTCCAAAGCTTTACTTGCTATTCTCTATATCTTTATCTAAAGCTTTGATGTATGGTGTCATCAATTACCAAAAGGGGGAGATTGAAGACACAAGTGCTCCCTAGGTGGTTTTGGTAATTAATGTCAACATATCTCTTGTTGTACTAATGTTTTTATCTAGTATATTTCAGACAAGTTCAACAAATGGAGTGGCATGGACAAGAGGATGTGGAACCCCTACAAGATGCTAAGAACAAAGGAATGGCAAAAGCTCAAGACTCTACATTTTCATTTAGGGATCGAAGATCACATTGAGTCCTTAGGAAATCCAATACTATAAAAGGGGATGAGGTGTTGCTTAATGGCTTACTTGCTCAAAGTGCTTAGTGATATGCTCCAAAGCCCTCAACCACTTTCTCATATCCACATATGTCCCAAACCAAAACTCAAACTTGGCCCTACCGGTTTGATCTATCCGGCGCCACCGAGTTCACTTGACATAGCCACTGCCAAAAACCCTAATCAGTTCGGTCTCACCGATGGGATTTCGGTCTCACCGAGATGGGCTTGCAAACTCTCTGGTGCCTGTTGCGATAATTTCGGTCTCACCGAGATATGCAATCGGTCTCACCGAGTTTGCTTGACCAACTCTCTGGTTAGCTTATTACCAAAATCGGTCTCACCGAGTTTGTGTAATCGGTCAAACCGAGATGAGGTTCTACCCTAACCATAGAACATAGGTCCCACCAAGTTGATCATATCGGTCCACCGAAATGCCTGACGGTCACATTATGAACTAAATCGGTCTGACCGAGTTTTCTGATTCGGTCCCACCGAGTTTGTTAAATTGTGTGTAACGGTTAGATTTTGTGGACGTTATATATACCCCTCCACCCACTCTTCAATCAGAGAGAGAGCCATCAGAACGTGCCTACACTTCCAGCATCCATTTTTTGAGAGAGTTTTCTGATTCGGTCCCACCGAGTTTGGTAAATTGTGTGTAACAGTTACATTTTTTGTGGAGGCTTGATATACCCCTCCACCCACTCTTCATTCGGAGAGAGAGCCATCAGAACGTGCCTACACTTCTAGCATACATTTTCTGAGTGAAAACCACCTACTAATGTGTTGAGACCAAGATATTCCATTCCAACCACAAGAATCTTGATCTTTAGCCTTCCCCAAGTTGCTTTCCACTCAAATCAACTTTCCACCAAATCCAAATCTGTGAGAGAGAGTTGAGTGTTGGGGAGACTATCATTTGAAGCACAAGAGCAAGGAGTTCATCATCAACACACCATCTATACCTTTTGGAGAGTGGTGTCTCCTAGATTGGTTAGGTGTTACTTGGGAGCCTCCATCAAGATTGTGGAGTTGAACCAAGGAGTTTGTAAGGGCAAGGAGATCGCCTACTTCGTGAAGATCTACCCTAGTGAGGCAAGTCCTTCGTGGGCGATGGCCATGGTGGGATAGACAAGGTTGCTTCTTCATGGACCCTTCGTGGGTGGAGCCCTCCATGGACTCGCACAACCGTTGCCCTTCGTGGGTTGAAGTCTCCATCAATGTGGATGTACGATAGCACCACCTATCGGAACCATGGAAAAAATCTTCGTATCTCCAATTGCGTTTGCACACTCCAATCCCATCCCTTTACATTCTTGCAACTTGCATGCTTTACTTTCCGCTGCTCATATACTCTTGTCATGCTTGCTCGAAATGTATTGTGAATGTTTAAACTTGGGCTAAAACTCCACCTTAACTTGAAGAAATTAAAAACTGCTACTTTTCTTTGTTGAGGGTCTATGCACCCCCTCTAGACACCTCTTCTCGATCCTTTCACTGGCTTATCTTTCCAAAGATGAGCCAGGTCTTCTAAAATGACAAACTGGAGAAAATCACTTGTAGCCCCCAAGAGCCGGCATATCTTTACAAAGATAATCCATGTATTCTGTATCGCCGAGTTGAAAACTTCATCGTACATTAGCCCCCAAGTGCCAAGGATACTGCTTGCATTGTGCTTGGGACTTAGATACCATTGTTGAATTCAATCACCTTAAGACTTACTTGATCTTTATTATTACTTGTGACCCTTGGCAGGAAGCTGGGAGCTTGGGCGAGTCAAACATCGCCGATTTCAAGAAAAGCTTGGATGTACAACAAAGTGAGCATGCCAAGGCTGAGTTAAGCCTAAAATTATCCTTGGAAGAGACTGAGAAGATCAAGGCCAACTTTGATGTAGAAAGAGCCGCCTGGGAGACTGAGAGGGCCACACTTCTGAAAAAGAGCAGAAGATGATGAAGCTGAGCTTAAATCCACAACTGAGGAGTTATCCGGCTTAAAACAACATATTTCTGAAATGACTGTCGCCATCTTTGGTCAGTAAAACTTATACTTGACTACATTAACCTGCCCGGCGACTTTGAATATGACTTTGAACCCGCCTGGCGACTCATGTGCAAAACACTTAACCGGTGCCAGAAATGTTAGCCTCGGCCAAAATATTCTATTGAAGCTTAAGGCGGTCTACTCTTTAACTAAGAAGCTATACGCTGGCACTTTGTGAACCCCTGTGGCCGTATCAAACAGCAAAAAGCCTCCAACCCTGATCAAAACTGTGCTAGATCATCTTTCAGCAGTGCCAAGGCAGATTGAGGAGCTCAAATTATCACCCGCCCGCTCAGGAGCCATTACTGCGTGATACGTCTCCAACATATCTATAGTTTTTATTGTTCCATGCTATTATGTTATCTATCTTGGATGTTTTATATGTATTTATATGCTATTTTATATGATTTTGGCACTAACCTATTCACCTAGAGCCAGTGTTAGTTTCTGTTTTTTCCTTGTCTTTGAGTTTCGCAGAAAAGGAATATCAAACAGAGTCTAATCGAGCTGAAACTTTACGACGATTTTTTATGGACCAAAAGAAGCCCACGGAGTAGCAGAGATGCACCAGAGGAGTCCCAAGGCCACCACAAGGGTGGGGGCGCCCCCCCTAGGGCGCGCCCCTGACCTTGTGGGCTTCTCATGGACCCCCTGACTTGTTCTCGACGCCAAAAATTCTTATAAATAGGGAAACCCCCGAAAATAAACCTAGATCGGGAGTTCCGCCGCTGCAAGCCTCTGTAGCCACGAAAAACCAATCAGGAGCCCATTCCAGCACCTTGCCGGAGGGGGAAACCATCACCGGTGGCCATCTTTATCATCTCGGCGCTCTCCATGACGAGGAGGGAGTAGTTCACGCTCAGGGCTGAGGGTATGTACGAGTAGCTATGTGTTTGATCTCTCTCTCTCTCTCTATCTATCTATCTATCTATTTCGTGTTCTTGATTTGGCATGATCTTAATGTACCGCGAGCTTTGCTATTATAGTTGGATCTTATGATATTTCTCCCCCTCTACCTTCTAGTAATGGATTGAGTTTTCCCTTTGAATTTATCTTATCGCATTGAGTCTTTAAGGATTTGAAAACACTTGATGTATGTCTTGCATGTGCTTATCTGTGGTGACAAAGGGACATTCACGTGATCCACTTGATGTATGTTTTGGTGATCAACTTGCAGGTTCTGTGACCTTGTGAACTTATGCATAGGAGTTCGCACACGTTTTCGTCTTGACTCTCCAGTAGAAACTTTGGGGCGCTCTTTGAAGTTCTTTGTGTTGGTTTGAATGGATGAATATGAGATTTTGTGATGCATATCATATAATCAAGCCCGCAGATACTTGTGGTGACATTGGAGTATCTAGGTGACCTTATGGTTTTGGTTGATGTGTGTCTTATGGTGTTATTTTAGTACGAACTCTAGGGCTGTTTGTGACACTTATAGGAATAGCCCAATAGATCTATCGGAAAGAATAACTTTAAGGTGGTTTCGTACCCTACAATAATCTCATCGTTTGTTCTCCGCTATTAGTGACTTTGGAGTTACTCTTTGTTGCACGTTGAGGGATTGTTATATGATCTAATTATGTTATCATTGTTGAGAGAACTTGCACTAGTGAAAGTATGAGCCCTAGGCCTTGTTTCAAAGCATTGCAATACCGTTTTTGCTCACTTTTGTTACTTGCTACCTTGCTGTTTTTACATTTTCTGATTACAATACCTTGCTATTTTTATATTTGAGATTACAAAAACCAATATCTACCATCCAAATTACACCTGTATCACCATCTCTTCAATGAACTAGTGCACCTATACAATTTACCATTGTATTGGGTTTGTTGGGGACACAAGAGACTCTTTGTTATTTGGTTACAGCGTTGCTTGAGAGAGACCATCTTCATCATACGCCTCCCATGGATTGATAAACCTTAGGTCATCCACTTGAGGGAATTTGCTACTGTCCTACAAAACTATGCGCTTGGAGGCCCAACACAAGTCTACAATAAGAAGGTTGCGCAGTAGAAATCAAGCTCTTTTCTGGCGCCGTTGCCGGGGAGGTTAGTGCTTGAAGGTATATCTTTAGATCTTGCAATCGAATCTTTTAGTTTCTTGTTATATCAATAGTTTAGTCTATAAAAGGAAACTACAAAAAATGGAATTTAGGTTGCCTCATATGCTTCATCTTTTTAATATCTTTCGTGAAAATGATGGAAAGGAAAACTATGCCAAAGTGTTAGAAGAAGAATGCAATAAAATGTTTGGCACGAAATCTTTTAATGATGAGCCTGATTGCAATGTTGTAAGTATGAATTCTTTGAATATCCATGATGCTAATGATATGCAAAGCCACAAGCTTGGGGTGCTATGTTTGATGAAGATGATATTTTTTGTCCCCCAAGTTTTGATGAGCAAATTTATTATGATGAAAGCATGCCTCCTATTTATGATGATTACTGTGATGACATGTATGATATAAAGAATAATGATAATTAACCATGAAACTTGTCATCATGACTTTAATTTTCAAGTGGATTATGCCTCACATGATAGTTATTTTGTTGAGTTTGCTCCCACTACTATTCAAGAGATTAAATTTGCTTACGTGGAGAGTAATAAAACTTCTATGCTTGTGGATCATGAACGTAATGCTTTATGTGATAGTTATATTGTTGAATTCATTCATGATGCTACTAAAAATTATCGTGAGGGAGGAACTTATGCTTGTAGGAATTGCAATAATACCAAGTTTCCTCTCTATCTGTTGAAAATCTTGAAGTTATGCTTGTTTTGCCTTCCTATGCTAGTTGATTCTTGTTCCCACAAGTCGTTTGCTCACAAAATCCCTATGCATAGTAAGTGGGTTAGATTTAAATGTGCTAGTCATAATATTCATGATGCTCTCTTTGTGTTTCCATTCTTATCTTTTATGTGAGCATCATTGAAATCATCATGCCTAGCTAAAAGGCATTGAAGAAAAGCGCTTGTTGGGAGACAACCCAACATTTACCCCTACTACTTTTGTGTGTTCACATGATTAAGATATTGTATTAATCATGTTTTATAGCTTTTGTTTCAATAAAGTGCCAAGTAAAGCCTTTGGGATAGTGTGGATGTGTAACATCCCAAATCTTCAATTTGGAATGTTATACATAGGTCATTCATGCATATCATATTTTATTGCATAATTGTTTTGCGATCCTCGAAATTCTAAGCAACTCAAGGACCCACGGAGAGAGTTGGGGATTTAATGTTTTTATATTTGAACTTTTATCAAATATTGAAACAAGGATCACTTTGGTTTTAATTTATTTTTCATAGATGATGAGGTAGAACCTATTGCCCTGATTTATTATCAAACCCTGGGAGTTACTTCTACGTCATGCTATTATTGCTATGCTATGCTCGTAGACGTGGTTTGGGTGAGTGAATCCATGACAGATGTGAGATTGTTAATTAGTGGTTCAACTTAAGGTGGCAACTTTAATACACATCTGGGTGGATTGTTGGTTTTGGGCACCTGGGGATATACTAGTGTTGTCCTAGGATATCCCGGGGTTATACCGTGCGATCATCCTACGGTCCGCCACCCAGGCTCAAAGGGATCATAAGATTATTCATGCTAGAAACTTCCGTGTGCAGCCAGAAGCCATTATGGGCTTTGGCATAGTTGAGTATGTTGTGTGACCTCTTTCAGTGGTGGGCTAGCAGATGTAGAGGGAAGTAGGTGTAACTCTCCACCCAGAGTAAAGAGTTAATGTTTCTGAAAGACTGTGTCTCGGTCATCCGTTTCTCAAACACCAAGTAGTGTGAGAAATCCAACGGAGGCGATCGAGTCTTGTGGGGAAAAGTGCGCAAACCTCTGCAGAGTGTATAAACTAATCATGGTTAGCCGTGTCCCCGGTTATGGACATCTTGAGTATCTAGTACTTGGATTATCCTATTGTATCTCATCACTCTAAATTAATTTGTTGGGTTGTTAATGATTACTTTAATTGGGATTGAGATGGGGGTACCATTCTCAATGTTTCAACCACCATGATAGTTACATAAAATTTATTCCTTTGTTGTAGGGAAAAATTGGCTTTTCGCAAAAACATTTAACCATAGAGCCTCCACCAGCCATATATGCATATAGTGATAGTATTTATCTGTTCATTGCTCTACTGTGTTATATTGCCAGCATATTCCATGTGCTGGCTCGTTTTCGGGTTGCAACGTATTATGTTGCAGACTTTTTAGACGACGAGTAAAGGTGCGATAGGTCGTTGTCATGCACTCAGCTATGCCGTTGGAGTTGATGCACTCACTTTATCTTCCAAGCCTTCCGCTGTTATCGTTTTAGATGTCCTTAAGCCGTATTTATTGTAATAAGTTCTCTTTGGAGACATTCGATATAATAAGTGTGTTATTGCTACTCTGTTATAAATCCTTCGAGTACTATGTGTGTCAGCATTACCGATCCAGGGATGACACTGAAGCACAGAGACTTGACCGTCTGAGGTCAGGTCGCTACAAGATGGTATCAGAGCACACGCTGAATGTAGGACACGACCACTAAGAAAGCCATAGGTCACTCTTCTCTACTCATTTCTGACTCCTCTCCATTTTCTACTCTTTAGAATGGCAGACTTGAGGAACAAGTTTGCACAACCAGATGAAGACACACCTTTTGGACGACACTTGAAGGAAGTCACTAGGTACCTGAACATTGGAATACCAAGCTTCACCGGGACCTACAACGCCACCCTACCAGAAGAGGAGCGCTGGATGATTCAAGTTCAAGTTCCAGGAAGGACATTCACGCCAGTTACGGAGCCCATAGAGTTTTCCTTTGATGCACCCACCTGGAGTCTAGGAAAGAGCATGGCAGCCCACATCGCCATGGGACGCATCGGCGAAATTTACCACAAGGATCTCAAGGATACTATTTACCAGATATGTGGACGCCGAGATGAGCAGTGGGAGATAGTCAGCACCAGGAGGGACAGGTCCATTACAGCATTCATCCAGGAGCTAAACCAGCACATTCGACGCCAGGAGAACCAGATGTGCGCAAGCATGATAGAGTTGAAGAAGGCGATGACAAGGATCACCGAGCTAGAAGAGGAACTCAATTCTACACGCGATGGATATGAGGAGGAAATGACGATACTCGTGGAGAAGAATGATAACCTGACAAGGAAACTAGGAGTATTCATGGGAGACCCCGTGCCAGGAGGAGAGGACGACGATTCCACTTGTCCGGAGAACTACATCATCATCGACGACACCGACTCCGACCCTGACGATAGTGATGATGACTATGAAGACGGAGCTGGAGCGGATATCATGGAGTCTTCCACCGATCAAAATTTCTAGATGACCAACATATGACTAGTAGTATTCCCCCTGTACATAGTAGTAGTCTGAGCACTTTAAACGATAGTTCTAGACCGATTGTATGCCCTTGCTTGATTGATTGATTGATATGATTGTGTTTGTCGCATGTGCATATGGGTAGTGTTTTCTCACTAGACCTCCTTCTATTCTAATCTCTCCCCTCTAAACCCATCAGATGCCTTCGAGACATGACACCGGATTTGTCTTCCCACCGGAGATCACCCAGTGGATCCAGCAGCAGAATGCCTTGATGCAGATATTAGTCCAGAACCAAGGCAACAACAACAACCCTCCGCCACCACCACCATTTGACAACTTGGCCCGTTTTCTGAGGTTGTAGCCGCCGGTGTTTTCCAGTAGCACCGAGCCCATAGTTGCGGATGACTGGTTACGCAAGATTGGAAGGGAGTTGACCACCGCAGGTTGCACAGATGCTAAGAAGGTGCATTTTGCCACACACCAATTGGATGGACCAACAGCATCATGGTGGGAGAATTACACAGCCACTTTCCCTATAGCCAATATCACTTGGGATCAGTTTCAGCAAGCATTCCACACGGCCCATGTCTCAACTGGAGCTATGAGCATGAAGAAGCGTGAGTTCCGCAACTTACGCCAGGGAAATCATACTGTGGCTCAGTACATAGATGAGTTTAGTAAATTGTCTCGCTATGCCCATGATGATGTGGCCATAGATGCCGCGAAGCAGGAGAAGTTTATGGAAGGGCTTAATGATGAGATGAGCATGCAGTTGATGGTGGCAACGTTTAACAACTACCAGGAGTTGGTAGACAAGGCTCTTATGATTGAAGGCAAGCAGCAGCAGATTGAGAGCCGCAAGAGGAAGTATGGACAAGGGAAGTACAATTCAGGAGCTCAGCAGAAGCCTCGTTTCACCCCGAACTCGGGAGGACTTATCCATAACCATGGAGGCCACACTCACAATGGAGGAAGTTCCCATAACCACAATGGCCACAAGAATGGAAACGGGAATGGAGCAGGCAGCAATCAGAACCGCTCTAACCTAGCCACACCCGCCAAGAAGGATCAGAGTCACATTACCTGTTTCAAGTGCGGGAAGACTGGGCACTACGCCAACGATTGTCCGGAATTGAAGAACGGTAATGGCAATGGAAGCGCTGGGAAGAAGCCCAACCCTTTCAACAGGGGACAAGTGAACCACGTGCACGTGGAGGAAGTTGAGGAGCAGCCAGATGCAGTTATAGGTAAGTTTTTGGTTAAGTCTTTTACTGCAATTGTTCTTTTTGGTACTGGTGCATCGCATTCATACATATCAAGGGGATTCGTGGATAAGTATAAGTTGCCCACTAAGGTACTTAGGGCACCCATGTTAGTAAGTTCGCCAGGAGCCGAGTATATGGCAAGACAAGGATGATTTCAGATGCCATTGACAATTGGGAACCATGTTTTTCCCTCAGACCTGATAATTTTGGAGTCACAAGGATTGGATGTGATACTAGGAATGGATTGGCTATCGATGTATGGGGGGAACATTGGTTGCGCGAGTAAGTCAATTTTACTCACCACCCCAGAGGGAAAAAGGATCAAGTATGTATCTAGGCATGCGCCAAGGAGGACCCAAGTAAATTCTCTCACGGGAGTTGTTCAGGAGGAAGTGCCTATACTGAAGGATTACCCGGATGTATTTCCGGAGGAGTTACCAGGCATGCCACCAGATCGAGACATCGCGTTTTTGATAGAGTTGTTGCCAGGCGCCGGACCAATATTGAAGAGACCATACCGGATGCCCGCAAATGATCTGGAAGAGATTAAGAAGAAGATTAAGGAGTTATTGGAGAAAGGTTACATCCGACGAAGTTCATCACCGTGGGGAGCCCCAGTGCTTTTGGTTGAGAAGAAGGATGGATCGTTAAGGATGGTGGTTGATTATCGGGCGTTGAATGAAGTGACGATCAAGAACAAGTACCCACTGCCGATGATCAATGATTTGTTTGACCAGCTGCAAGGAGCTAAAGTGTTTTCGAAGATCGATCTGCAATTGGGATACCACCAGTTGAAGATTCGGGAGAAGGATATACCTAAGACAGCTTTCACCACAAGGTACGGGCTGTATGAGTATACGGTTATGTAATTTGGACTAACTAACGCCCCGGCCTATTTCATGAGTATGATGAACAAGGTTTTCATGGAGTTCTTGGATAAGTTTGTCGTGGTGTTCATCGATGATATCTTGGTATACTTGAAGAATGAAGAGGAACACAAGGAGCATTTGCGTTTAGTTCTCGAGAAGCTCAGGGAACATCAGTTATATGCCAAATTCAGCAAGTGTGAGTTTTCGTTGAAGGAATATGGATTTCTTGGACATGTTATATCAGGAGAAGGTATAGCAGTGGATCCGACCAAGGTTCAATCAGTCACCGAGTGGTTGGCACCCACCTCAGTTGGAGAGATCCGCAGTTTTCTTGGACTCGCGGGATACTATCGGAGATTCATTGAGAATTTTTCCAAGATTGCAAAGCCAATGACGGCATTGTTGAAGAAGGACACCAAGTTCCATTGGGCTGAAGAATGTGAAGCTAGTTTCCAGGAGTTGAAGAAACGTTTGACAACAGCCCCAGTGCTGATTCTGCCGGATATACGCAAGGATTTCGAAGTGTATTGCGACGCCTCTCACTTAGGACTTGGAGGAGTACTTATGCAAGACGGAAGAGTTGTTTCATATGCCTCACGACAGCTTCGACCGCATGAGTTGAACTATGCCACACACGACTTGGAGTTAGCAGCTGTGGTGCATGCGCTCAGGACCTAGAGACATTTTCTCATCGGAAACCGTTGCGATGTATACACGGATCACAAGAGTTTGAAGTACATCTTTACCCAGAAAGAGCTGAACCTCAGACAGAGGAGATGATTGGAGCTCATAAAGGATTATGACATGAAGCTGCATTATCATCCAGGAAAGGCCAATGTCGTAGCAGACGCTTTGAGCCATAATAGATATGTTAACACCCTCGTAAGCGGAGGGATGCCAAAGGAGTTAGCCGAGGATCTCAGGGAACTTCGTTTAGAGATTGTTCCTAGAGGTTTTGTAGCAGCAATGGAAGTTCAGTCTACATTGTTGGGAAAGATTTGAGAAGCTCAGAAGGATGACAAAGAAATTGCCGAGATAAAGGAGAAGATGAGCGAATGAAAAGCCAAAGGTTTTCGTGAGGATGAGCACGACACCTTATGGTTCGAGGACCGCGTTTATGTGCCCAATAATGCAGAGATCGGGAAGTTGATACTACAGGAAGCCCATGACTCACCATACTCGATACACCCCGGAAACACTAAGATGTATTTGGACTTGAAGGAGCATTTCTGGTGGACTGGTATGAAGAAAGATATTGTCGAGTATGTAGCCGTATGTGATGTATGTCAGAGAGTGAAGGCAGAACATCAGAAGCCAGCAGGATTACTGCACCCTATGTCGATACCCGAATGGAAGTGGGACAAGCTTGGCATGGATTTCATCACCGGATTACTCAGGACCCGATCGGGATATGATCCTATCTGGGTAGTAGTGGATCGCTTGACCAAAGTAGCCCACCTTATCCCAGTGAAAACCACCTATACCAGTGCAAAGTTGGCCAAGATATACATGACCAAGATCATATGTCTGGACGGAGTTCCAAGGACCATCGGATCAGATAGAGGAACATAGTTTACTTCAAAATTTTGGCACCAGCTGCACCAGACTTTGGGAACCAGGCTAGAATTCAGTACCGCTTTTCACCCACAGACAGATGGACAGACCGAGAGAGTCAATCAGATTTTGGAGGACATGTTGAGAGCTTGTGCGCTAGATTATGGATCTAGTTGGGATGACAACTTGCCCTACGCAGAGTTCTCGTACAACAATAGCTACCAGGCCAGTTTGAAGATGGCACCGTTCGTAGCCCTGTATGGAAGGAGATGCCGAACACCGTTGATGTGGGATGAAGTTGGAGACCGTCAGTTGTTTGGTCCGGATTTGATTAAGGAGTCCGAAGAGAAGGTTAAGCTGATTCGAGATAGACTAAAGGTAGCTCAGTCCAGACAGAAGAGTTATGCAGATTCAAAGTGCAAGGAGGTAGTCTATGAAATCGGAGATAGAGCGTATCTGCGAGTGTCACCCTTGCAAGGAGTTAAACGTCTTGGAGTTAAGGGAAAGTTAGCCCCGAGATTTGTGGGACCGTACCGTGTTTTGGAATGCATGGGAGAAGTTGCCTACAAGTTGGAGTTACCCGAAGGACTGTCAGGAGTTCATGATGTGTTTCACGTTTCCCAGTTGAAGAAGTGCCATGCAGAGATGGACGATATGCCGCTAAGAGATACAGTACCCCTGGAAGCCATTCAGTTGGACAGTGATCTGACCTATGAGGAGAAACCTGTCAAGATTCTTGAGTTTGCCAGCCGAGTTACTCGCAGCAAGGTTATCAAGTTTTGCAAAGTTCAGTGGAGCCACCATACCGAGGATGAAGCCACCTGGGAACGAGAGGATGATCTACGCAAAGACCACCCACACCTATTCACTAGCCAACCCGAATCTCGAGGGCGAGATTCATCTTAAGGGGGGTAGGTTTGTAACATCCCAAATCTTCAATTTGGAATGTTATACATAGGTCATTCACGCATATCATATTTTATTGCCTAATTATTTTGCGATCCTCCAAATTCTAAGCAACTTAATGACCCACGGAGAGAGTTGGGGATTTTATGTTTTTCATATTTGAATTTTTATCAAATATTGAAACAAGGATCACTTTGGTTTTAATTTATTTTTCTCTCCAAAAATATATCATAACAATATATATGAGAGGAGATAATATGACTTCTCCAAAATAAATGAAATATTGGAGGAAAATATTAAAATCAAATAAATGATTTTATTCGGTTTTATTGCAATTTTATTTGAATTAGGAAAATACGTGTTTTTCAAAATTGCATTTTAGGCCCAAATAAATGTTCACCTTGTCCAGCATATTTTTCGAGGATGGGGAAAATTTATTTCGGGATTTTTGCAGTCCGTTTAGTATTTCTTTCTTTGTTTTTCTGCATTGGATTTTTTTTAAGTTACCGCCTTACCGGGCCGTGTCCGCCCGGGACACCGACCCGGCCGGCCCTTTAAGAGGCGAGGCCTCGAGCCGCCCCAGACCACCAGCGCCCCGACAAACCCTAGCCGTCGCCGCCCATGAGCCGCCGCCGCCGCGCCCCGCGCCCGCCGCACCGCGCACCCGCCTTGTCGCCCCACCGCCGAGCCGCCCCGCCGCCGGAGCCCGCCGCGCCACCCCGGCGGAGTTGCCGCGCTGCCCCGCCGGAGTTCCCACCAGCGCCAACACGTTTCCCGAGGTAGCCGCCGGTTTTTTTAAATAGTTCGGTTTATTTCGAACCCTAGATCTGTTTTTTTATTAGATCGGTTTTTCTTACGGTTTTCTCGGTTCGGCTAAACAGCGGACGTTCATCCATTCATTCATTTTAACGAACGTCGTTCACCCATTAGTCACAGACAGCGAACGTTCGTTCTTTAGCCTGTTCGTCAGTTTTTCTTTTTCCAGGGTTTTTCGCGATTATTTTCGATCGCAATTTCTGACCCTATTTTCGTTTTAGTTTATCTTTTCGCTCGTTTATCGGAATCAGGCGATTCAAGCGCCTAGATCCTCGTCTCGAAGCCCTCTTTCTGTTTAAACAACTTGAACAAGATTTTGGTACTGTAAAATTTGACTTTAGTCCAGATTAGTAATCGGATCTTGTTTCTTTCGCAGTTTGAGTTTCGTTGCTCCGTTTGATTTGATTCTTTTTGCAAACCAGAGTTCTTAAGTTAAACTTTCTGGTTAGATCTTTTTATTTGAGTTTTACCCATGCATACTTGCTTGATTGCTTATGTATGTTATTGGTTCTTTGCGATAGAATTCCCGGAGTGCGAAGCGTGCTACTACGAGTCTCTAGGTTTTGCGGATCGTCAGCAAGGCAAGTAACACATTGATCATACTCTTTTCATACCCAGTTTTTATGCATTAGTTACAATCCTCAAACATTGCATGATTAGGATGTGTTTAACTTGTGGGTTTGGGAAGTAGATGATGAGGTAGAACCTATTGCCCTGATTTATTATCAAACCCTGGGAGTTACTTCTACGTCATGCTATTATTGCTATGCTATGCTCGTAGACGTGGTTTGGGTGAGTGAATCCATGACAGATGTGAGATTGTTAATTAATGGTTCAACTTAAGGTGGCAACTTTAATACACATCTGGGTGGATTGTTGGTTTTGGGCACCTGGGGATATACCAGTGTTGTCCTAGTATATCCCGGGGTTATACCGTGCGATCATCCTACGATCCGCCACCCAGGCTCAAAGCGATCATAAGATTATTCATGCTAGAAACTTCCGTGTGCAGCCACAAGCCATTATGGGCTCTGGCATAGTTGAGTATGTTGTGTGACCTCTTTCAGTGGTGGGCTAGCAGATGTAGAGGGAAGTAGGTGTAACTGTCCACCCAGAGTAAAGAGTTAATGCTTCTGAAAGACTGTGTCTCAGTCTTCCGTTTCTCAAACACCATGTAGTACGAGAAATCCAACGGAGGCGATCGAGTCTTGTGGGGAAAAGTGCGCAAACCTCTGCAGAGTGTATAAACTAATCGTGGTTAGCCGTGTCCCCGGTTATGGACATCTTGAGTATCTAGTACTTGGATTATCCTATTGTATCTCATCACTCTAAATTAATTTGTTGGGTTGTTAATGATTACTTTAATTGGGATTGAGATGGGGGTACCATTCTCAACGTTTCAACCACCATGATAGTTACATAAAATTTATTCCTTTGTTGTAGGGAAAAATTGGCTTTTCGCAAAAACCTATAACCATAGAGCCTCCACCGGCCATATATGCATATAGTGATAGTATTTATCTATTCATTGCTCTACTGTGTTATATTGCCAGCATATTCCATGTGCTGACCCGTTTTCGGGCTGCAACGTATTATGTTGCAGACTTTTCAGATGACGAGTAAAGGTACGATAGGTCGTTGTCATGCACTCAGCTATGCCGTTGGAGTTGATGGACTCACTTTATCTTCCAAGCCTTCCGCTGTTATCGTGTTAGATGGCCTTAAGCCGTATTTATTGTAATAAGTTCTCTTTGGAGACATTCGATGTAATAAGTGTGTGATTGCTACTCTGTTATAAATCCTTCGAGTACTGTGTGTATCAGCATTACCGATCCAGGGATGACACTGAAGCACAGAGACTTGACCGTCTGAGGTCGGGTCGCTACAGGATGATAGTTGATTTGATTCTGTGCAAAAACATAAACATTTGCTTCTAGTCACTGAATTGTTTAAATTCACTCGAGCGCGATAAAATTCTGAATTTTTTACAAATTATTGATATGCAAATTTCCTACGTTGTCCTAATTTTTCAGAATTTTTGGAGTAATAGAAGTATGGTAGTTGATCAGATCATTACAGACTGTTCTGTTTTTGACAGATTCTGTTTTCAATGCATAGTTTGCTTGTTTTAGTGTTTCCATAGCTTATATTAAGTGATATAAATTATGGAAATGATAAGTTACAATAGGCATTGTGTGATAACAATTATGAATATTATCTTGACAGTACCAAAGTGATTGATTTGTCTTTATCATACTAACCCATCTCACGAAGTTCCGTTAAGTTTTGTGTGATTGAAGTTTTCAAGTTTTGGGTAAAGATTCGATGGACTACGGAATAAGGAGTGGCAAGAGCGTAAGCTTGGGGATGCCCAGGGCACCCCAAGGTAATCTTCATGGACAACCAAGAGCCTAAACTTGGGGATGCCCCGGATGGCATCCCCTCTTTCGGCTTCGTTCATCGGTAACTTTGCTTGGGGCTCTATTTTTATTCACCACATGATATGTGTTTTGCTTGGAGCGTCATTTTCTTTCATTATGATTTGCTTGCTGTTATTTATAGTAATGTTTTGCATCTTTTAGTTCAATAAAAAAGTCAAGTATAGCCTTTACCATGCTTATTTTGCAAGTCTATATGTTGCTGTTTTAAAAACAGAAAGTTTTATATCATTGTCCGATTTGTTTAAAAATGTCAGAACGTGATAAAATCTTGAAATTTTTACACAATGAGTAACAACAAATTATATACAGTGTGGTAATTTTTCAGAATTTTTGGAGTTAGGGAAGTATGATTTCTGTTGCATTCTTTACAGACTGTTCGGTTTAGACAGATTGTTGTTATGTTTGCACTGTCTGCATATGTTTGCTTGTTTAATGATTCTATTTGAAGATAGGAGTATTAATATGTAGAGCTATTTATTATGCAATGTCAAATAATAATTTTAGTGATTTCTACAGTAGAAAATGATAAGGTTTATGCGTTGATTTATACTAACTTATCTCACCAGTTCTTGTTGAGTTTTGTGTGGATGAAGTTTTTAAAATTTAGGGAAACCACGATATGAGAGGAATTAAGGAGACACAAAAGCTCAAGCTTGGGGATGCCCAATGCATCCCTAGCTAATATTTCAAGAAGTCTCATTCATCTAAGCTTGGGGATGCCCTGGTAGGCATCCCACCTTTCTTCTTCAACAACTATCGGTCAGTTTTGGTTGAGCCTAAGTTTTTGCTTCTTCACATGATATGTGCTATCCTTGCAATGTCATTTTATTTTGTTTTGCTTGCTGTTTGAATAAAGTACTTAAGATCTGAAATTTTCTTTATAAGAGAGAGTCTTCACATAGTTACATAATTATTCAACTACTCATTGTGCTTCGCTTATACCTTTTGGAGTAGTTTGTCGTTTGCTCTAGTGCTTCACTTATATCTTTTTAGAGCACGGCGGTGTAGTTTTATTTTGGAGAAATTGTTTAACTCTCATGCTTCACTTATATCATTTTGAGAGTCTCTAAACAGCATGGTAATTTTCTTAGGATGTGAATTTAGTCCTTATATGATGGGCATCCAAGAGGGATATAATAAAAACTTTCATATAAAGTGCATTGAATACTATGAGAAGTTTGATTCCTTACGATTGTTTTGAGATTTAAATATGGTGATATTAGATTCATGCTAGTGAGTAATTGTGGATTGTAGAAATACTTGTGTTAAAGTTTGTGATTCCCGTAGCATGCACGTATGGTGAACCGTTATGTGATGAAGTCGGAGCATGATTTATTTATTGATTGTCTTCCTTATGAGTGGCAGTCAGGGACGAGCGATGGTCTTTTCCTACCAATATATCCCCCTAGGAGCATGCGCATAGTACTTCGTTTCGAGAACTAATAGATTTTTGCAATAAGTATATGAGTTCTTTATGACTAATGTTGAGTCCATGGATTATACGCACTCTCACCCTTCCACCATTGCTAGCCTCTCTAGTGCCGCGCAACTTTCGTTGGTACCATACACCCACCATATACCTTCCTCAAAACAGCCACCATACCTCCCTATTATGGCATTTCCATAGCCATTACGAGATAGATTGCCATGCAACTTTCCACCATTCCGTTTATTATGACACGTTCCATCATTGGCATATTGCTTTGCATGATCATGTAGTTGACATCGTATTTGTGGAAAAGCCACCGTTCATAATTCTTTCATACATATCACTCTTGATTCACTGCACATCCCAGTACACCGCCGGAGGCATTCATATAGAGTCATATTGTATCGAGTTGTAATTCTTGAGTTGTAAGTAAATAAAAGTGTGATGATCTTCATTATTAGAGCATTGTCCCAGTGAGGAAAGGATGATGGAGAGCATGATTCCCCCACAAGTCGGGATGAGACTCCGGACGAAAAATAAAATAAAAATAAAAAATGGGCCAAAAAAAGGAGAGGGCCCAACAAAAAATGAGAGAAAAAGAGAGAAGGGGCAATGCTACTATCCTTTTACCACACTTGTGCTTCAAAGTAGCACCATGATCTTCATGATAGAGAGTCTCCTATGTTGTCACTTTCATATACTAGTGGGAATTTTTCATTATAGAACTTGGCTTGTATATTCCAATGATGGGCTTCCCCAAATTGCCCTAGGTCTTCGTGAGTAAGCGAGTTGGATGCACACCCACTTAGTTTCTTTTTGATCTTTCATAAACTTATAGCTCTAGTTCATCCGTTGCATGGAAATCCCTACTCACTCACATTGATATCTATTGATGGGCATCTCCATAGCCCGTTGATATGCCTAGTTGATGTGAGACTATCTCCTTCTTTTTGTCTTCTCCACAACCACCTTCTATTCCACCTATAGTGCTATGTCCATGGCTCATGCTCATGTATTGCATGAAAGTTGAAAAAGTTTGAGAGCATCAAAAGTATGAAACAATTGCTTGGCTTGTCATCGGGGTTGTGCATGATTTAATACTTTGTGTGATGAAGATGGAGCAGAGCCAGACTATATGATTTTGTAGGGATAACTTTCTTTGGCCGTGTTATTTTGAGAAGACATGATTGCTTTATTAGTATGCTTGAAGTATTATTGTTTTTATGTCAATATTAAACTTTTGTTTTGAATCTTATGGATCTGAACATTCATGCCACAATAAAGAAAATTATATGGATGAATATGTTAGGTAGCATTCCACATCAAAAATTCTGTTTTTATCATTTACCTACTCGAAGACGAGAAGGAGTTAAGCTTGGGGATGCTTGATATGTCTCCAAGTATCTACAATTTTTTATTGTTCCATGCTATTATATTATCTATCTTGGATGTTTTATATGCTATTTTATATGATTTTTGGGACTAACCTATTACCTAGAGCCCAGGGCCAGTTTCTGTTTTTTTCCTTGTCTTTGAGTTTCGCAGAAAAGGAATATCAAACGGAGTCCAATCGAGCTGAAACTGTACAACGATTTTTTATGGACCAAAAGAAGCCCACGGAGTACCGGAGATGCACCAGAGGAGTCCCGAGGCCACCACAAGGGTGCCCCCCCTAGGGCATGCCCCCGACCTTGTGAGCCCCTTGTGGACCCCCCCTGACTTGTTCTCGACGCCAAAAAATCTTATAAATAGGGAAAACCCTGAAAATAAACCAAGATCGGGAGTTCCGCCGCCGCATATCTCTGTAGCCACGAAAAACCAAACGGGATCTCGTTCCGGCACCCTGCCAGAGGGGGAAACCATCACCGGTGGCCATCTTCATCATCCCGGCGCTCTCCATGACGAGGAGGGAGTAGTTCACCCTCGGGGTCGAGGGTATATGTACCAGTTGCTATGTGTTTTATCTCTCTCTCGTGTTCTTGATTTGGCATGATCTTGATGTACCGTGAGATTTTCTATTATAGTTGGAACTTATGATGTTTCTCCCCCTCTACCTTCTTATAATGGATTGAGTTTTCCCTTTGAAGTTATCTTATCGGATTGAGTCTTTAAGGATTTGAGAACACTTGATGTATGTCTTGCAGGTGCTTATCTATGGTGACAAAGGGATATTCACGTGATCCACTTGATGTATGTTTTGGTGATCAACTTGCGGGTTCTGTGACCTTGTGAACTTATGCATAGGGGTTGGCACATGTTTTCGTCTTCACTCTCCGGTAGAAACTTTGGGGCGCTCTTTGAAGTTCTTTGTGTTGGTTTGAATAGATGAATCTGAGATTGTGTGATGCATATCGTATAATCCAACCCGTGGATACTTGTGGGGACATTGGAGTATCTAGGTGGCATTAGGGTTTTGGTTTGTGTGTGTCTTAAGGTGTTATTTTAGTATGAACTCTAGGTCTATTTGTGACACTTATCAGAATAGCCCAATAGATCGATGAGAAGGAATAACTTTGAGGTGGTTTCATACCCTACAATAATCTCTTCGTTTGTTCTCCGCTATTAGTGACTTTGGAGTGACTCTTTGTTGCACGTTGAGGGATTGTTATATGATCTAATTATGTTATCATTGTTGAGAGAACTTGCACTAGTGAAAGTATGAGCCCTAGGCCTTGTTTCGAAGCATTAATACTGTTTTCGCACACTTTCGTTACTTGCTACCTTTCTGTTTTTATATTTTCAGACTACGAAAACCTATTGTCGGTGTACAAAAAAAGGGGCACGCTTTTGTACCCATTTACCTGTGCACGGGCAGTCGGAGCCGCGCCCACGGTCACACCAAGCAGAACAGGGGAGGTGAGCCAAGGTAAGACCGAAGCCCAAGATAATCAGAGCAACGCCAAGGCCGAGACCACAAGGAGCAGAGGGACGAAGCAGGCTCCCCCGGCAAGACCCTTGCCGGGGCAGCCTTAGCAGTCTTGCCGGGGCAGCTCGCCCCACACCAACAGAGCGAGCCACCCTTGAGCCCACGGTCCCCAACGCCATCATCCACGTGGGGCCAGGGCTCGGGAAGGCACCTCTTTGGTGGCATGCAGATCTTTGTGAAGACATATTCAAGATCAGATAAGGATTAGAAGACGACGATCCTCGGCAAGATCCTTGCCGAGGAAGGCCACCAGACGCCTGGCAAGGCCCTTGTCGGGGACGACAGCGCGCCACGGGAAGACCCTTGCGTGGCCACATGGCAAGACCCTCGCCGGGCCACCCGGCTAGGCCCTCAACAAGGACGCCAGCAGGGCCACCGCCAGGCCCACGCCAACCAAGCTTCCACCGCCGTTCACATGCAGCTGCCAGGCCAACCAGCTGGGCAGGCACCTGCGTGGAAACATGCAGCCCCCAGGCCAACTCATCGAGCGCCTGCGTGGCGGCATGCAGATCTCCGTGAAGGCTCCACCACCGCGCCACCTCAGCTGCCTGCCTGCCTACATGGCGCCGCGCGCATCGCTGGCCAAGGCGCATGTCGAAGCAAGGAGGAGCGGCGACGGACGGGACGGGCCTCGCCCCCGTCCCCGATAAAGCAGGGGGACACCTAAGCTATGCATTAAATGCGTCTTGTCCTGTAATACGAGCGATAAGCTCAAGGCACTGTGCGCCTTTCCACCTCCTGTGTGCCACTGTGGCAGCCCCTTTCGACTATAAAAGGAGGCCCATGGCATACTGGAGAAGGATTCGGCTCTTTCGAACCACGCACTCACCACAGCTAGTTCGAGAGCTCAAGAACTCTCTAAAATACACCCACCAAAGCAGGACTAGGGTTTTACGCATCCTCGCGGCCCAAACCTGGGTAAACGCTCCTCGTGCTGGCTACTGATCCTGCTCTTCTTGCAACCCTGCGCCCCGGCAACCGTAGTAGGAATTCTTGTGATCCCATAGGTGTCGTTTCCCCCGACATCTTTGGCGCGCTAGGTAGGGGCGCAATTGTGAGAATCTGGTCTAGTAGTTAGCCTAGCAGTTCTTCGTCGCCATGGCTCCTAAGAAGAAGACGGCCACGGCAATCGGCTCGTTGGGAGCCGAACGGCCCGTGCCGGTGCAGATGAGCAGTGGACCGGTCGCGGACAGGACCTGGGCCGCGGTCCGCGAGCACCAGCATCGCCCAGGCAGCAGGAGCCTAGCGAGCGGCGTCGTTCGCGCGCCAGACAACCGGCCGCACGTCGCCAGATCCAAAGATGGAGCGCCCCCCCCCCCCCCCCCCCCGCAGGCGGCACGGGGCCCTCTAGGGATGTCGTTTTGCCACCTCCGGGCGGCGCAGCGACCTCCAAGACGCCCACACCGGCGACCACCGCGCGTTCTTCCCATGGTGTGCGCGCCGAGCAGCGTCACCACGTTGGTGACCCTAGGCACCGCCGTGGGAAGAGCCCTGTGCATCATCCGCAAGATGAAGGGGTTCAGCACGCTCGCCAAAGCGCTGGCGAAAATGGCACGCAGCCGCTGGGTCGTAACGGAGCTCCTTCTAACGTAGTTAGAAGTCGAAGCGCGCCGCGATCCACGCAGCTGTCGCCGCCGCCCACGCCAGCGGAAGCTTTGGCGTGCGCGCAGCTGCTCCTCGACTTCCCTCCTGCTGTGGAGAAGCTCGACGAGTGGAGGGCCACCATCCGGAGCCTCGTCGCTGTCGCCAACAAAGACGATCCGCAACCGGCGGGGCCCTCGGGTCGGCGCTCCACCGAGCCACCACATGCTGGCCCTGGGAGGACCGGGGGAGCTGCGGCCACGGTGCACTCTCCTCCTCCTCACAAGCCGCCGCGGGCGTCAGCCCGTCGTGACGATGTTTGTGATAACATCTCCATAGCGTCGTCCGACCCGCGGACCCTTCGGGAATGAGCTCACGAAGACGCTCGAACCACCGTCGAGCGTCGGCGCGAAATGCGCCGCCAGTCGGACAAGCGGGCGGGACCCGCTATGGACCACCCGACACCGGGGGGCCCCGGCAGCCTACCTTACGAGGTGGTCTGCCCGGCCTTTACCCGTGAGCTGCGGCAGTTCCAGTGGCCGTCCCATCGCACGTTCAAGCCCGACGTCGGCGAGAAGTACACTGGCAAGACCCATCCATCCGAGTTCCTCAGCATCTACACCATCGCGATGCAGGCTGCTGGAGCTCGCGACGACAAGGTGCTTGCCAACTATTTTCCGCTGGCGCTGAAGCCCAATGTGATGTCTTCGTTGATGCACCTGCCGGTGGATTCCATTTCTTCTTGGTCGGATCTGTGCCATGAGTTCGTTGGCGCCTCCACAGGAGGCCACCAAGCTCATGGCCAGGCCAGTGATCTGCATATCATTCCCCAGAAGGAAGGGGAAACCCTGCGCAAGTACATCCAGATATTCAGCCGGGTGCAGTACAACATCCCCGACGTTCATCCCGCCGCTGTGATCAGCGCATTCCACCAGAACATGCGCAACCGCAAGATGCGCGAAGAGCTGGCGATGACCAAAGTTAAGGATGTGGTCAAGCTCTACGTTCTGGCCGATAGGTGCGCCCGGGCTGAAGAGGGAAGGAAGTAACCCGGCGAAGATGCCGTCGCGGAAACCGACTCTACCGATGAAGACGCCGCTACCCCGACGAAGAAGGGCCGGCGTCGCAACAGGAAACGCAAAGGCAAGGCCGTGCTTGCCGTTGAGGGATCTGACGACACCGGTGCCGGCAAGAAGGTCAAGGCAGACGCCCCTGGCAAGGATATTGCCGGGTGCGCCGCCTGCCGGGCCATGGCGGCTACCAACAAGCCAGGAAGCTCCGGCAAGCAATACTGCAAGATCCACCGCACCAAGGGCCACGACCTCCAGAACTGCCGACAAGTCGAGTTGCTTGCTGAGAAGCAAAAAGCTGAGTACGAGAAGCGGGACAAGGAGAAGGACCAGGACGGTGCTGAGGGATCCGGCAAGAAGCGTGGCAGCCGAGGAAGCCGCCCCGGGAAGGACAACCAGCAAGAGAGGCCCGCCCAGGGCCGTGACAAGAAACAAGAAAGCGATGACCACGACGAGGACGACGAGTCTGGTGAGCAAGGGTTCCAGAAGGCTACGAAGGCCATGTGCTTCGATGGCGGCGCCTCGCTGCATACCTCTCACCGCCAGCTCAAGCAGTGGGCACGTGAGATTACAGCAGCGGAGCCGTCGTTCGACGCTCAGAAGCCGCTGAAGTGGTCCAGCACGCCCCTCATCTTTGACGCCGAGGACCACCCTGACCGCACTACCATGGTCGGGTGTTTGCCATTGTTGGTCTCACCAACGATACGCAACCTCAGGGTGAACAAGATGTTGGTTGACGGCGGGGCCGGCCTAAACCTGATCTCGCCTGTCGTGATCAAAAGATTGCAAATCCCTGATGGAGACCTCGAGGAAATGGGCATGTTTCAAGGTGTCAATCCGGGGAGGAGCCAGCCGAAGGGGAAGGTCACACTGCCCGTGACGTTTGGAGGAGAGTTGAACTACAGGACAGAGAGGATCATCTTCGACGTGGCCGAGATCCCCTTGCCCTACAACGGGATCCTCGGCCGCCCGGCACTAGCCAAGTTCATGGCGGCATCACACTACGCCTAAAACATGCTAAAGATGCCCGGGCCGTTGACCATCATCTCCGTCCCCTCCGACAAGAAGGACGCGCTGATATGCACCGACCAACTCTACCGGGAAGCAGTTGCAGCAGCTCCCATCAATGCACCTGCTCCTGGCGCTGAAGGCCCGGGAGGGAAGAAAAAGCCCGACAAGACCTCTCGCACCTACTCCGGCAAGCGCACCTCCTCGGAGTGTTGTGCTACCGTCGAGGACGTGCCAGAGAGCTCTACCGACAAGAGCAAGAGATCCAGGGCCGAGCCGCCGCAGACCAAGAAGGTGCCTGTCAGGGAGGATGGCACGGGAGGGGCCTTCACCATAGGCTCCACCCTCGACAGCAAATAGGAAGGCACGCTCGTCACCTTCCTGCGGGCGAATGTCGACATGTTTGCGTGGCAAGCATCCGACATCCCCGGTGTTCCCAGGGAGGTGATTGAGTAGCACCTAGCTGTCTGCCCCCACGCGCGGCCCGTCAAGCAGAAGGTCAGAAAGCAGGCTCTGGAGAGGCAGGAGTTCATCACAGAGGAGATCAGGAAGTTCGAAGCGGCAGGTTTGGTGAGAGGAGTGCTCCACCCGACGTGGTTGGCCAATCCGGTAGTGGTGTGCAAGGCGAATGGAAAGTGGAGACTGTGTATTGATTACACAGATATCAATAAGGCTTGTCCTAAGGACCCCTTCCCTTTGCCGCGCATCGACCAGATTGTTGACTCCACAGCCGGGTGTGATATGTTATCATTCCTTGACGCCTACTCCGGCTACCACCAGATCTTCATGACAAGAGAGGATGAAGAAAAGACAGCATTCATCACCCCATGTGGTACGTATTGCTTTTTATGGATGCCTTTCGGGTTGAAGAGTGCTGGATCAATGTTCGCAAGAGCGGTCCAAATTGGTTTTGAACCTCAGCTCCATGGAAATATGGAGGCATGCATGGATGACATAGTGGTCAAAACCAAGGACGGGCCAACTCTTGTGCAAGATCTGGAAGAGACATTTGCTAACCTGCGCAAGATCAACCTCAAGCTCAACCCTTAGAAGTGTGTCTTCGGTGTTCCATCCGGGAAGCTTCTCGGGATCTTTGTGTCACAGCGCGAGATCGAGGCAAACCCAGACAAGATCAAGGCTATTGAGCAGATTGAGGCACCCAAGCGGATCAAGGATGTGCGTCGGCTCACCGGCTGCGTTGCCGCCATTAGCCGATCTCCAAGTCCGCCGAGCACGCCCTTCCTTTCTTCAAAATCTTGAAGAAGGCAGGCCCAATAGAGTGGACCCCAGAAGCCGAGGCAGCATTGCAGGATCTGAAGAAATAACTTTCCTCCACGCCAATACTGGTTGCGCCTAAACCACAAGAGTCGTTGCTGCTGTATCTGGCGACGATGAATCAAGTGGTCAGCGCCGCGCTGGTGGCACAGAGGGAGGTCAACGAGGAGGCATTGACGGTGGCAGAACCAGCGGATGGCTAGAGTCTGATGCCACCGAGGCAGTGCCCGCGCAGTCAAGTGAGGTGGTGCAGAAGAAGAAGATGATGTAGCATCGTTTACCCAGGTTCAGGCCGCGAAGATGCGAAATACCCTAGTCCTGCTTTGGTGGATGTATTTGAGTGTTCATGTGTTCTTGAGCTAGCTACGGGGTGTCACTTGCCCAAAAGATCCGAATCCCTCTCCTGGATGCCTCGGGCCTCCTTTTATAGACAAAAGGGGTTGCCATCGTGGCACACAGGAGGTGGAAAGGTGTACAGTGGATGAGTCTATCCTCTGGCACCGTTGGACAAATGCATTTAATGCGCTGCCGACGTGCCCCTCTCGCTTTATCGGGGACGGCAAGGAAGCTCGTCCCAGCTGTCGCCGCCTTGCCTGGCTTCGACACGTGAGCTGACGAGGCGTCGTGGCGCCATGTTGGCTGGCTGCTGGGCTGGCGCGATGGTGGAGCCTTCATGAAGGTCTGCATGCCACCACGCAGGTGCTTGTTGGGTCGGTGTAGAGGCCGCTCGTCGCCACGCAGGTGCCTGCCCAGCTGGTTGGGCTAGCAGCTACATGGGGACGGCGGTGGTGTCTTGGCAGGCGTGGGCTTGGCTGTGGTCCCGCTGATGCCCTCGGCAAGGGTCTTGCCGTGGTGCCGCGGTTGTCACCGGGAAGGCGCTTGCCGAGGGTCTCGTGGATTTCCTCGACGAGGACCCCGCCGACGATCGTCGTCTTCTGGTTCTCATCTGATCTTGTGTATTTATGATCTTCACAAAGATCTGCATGCCACCACGGAGGTGCCTCCCGAGCCTTGGTCCCAATGTGGTTGATGGCGTTGGAACCCTTGGTCTCAAGGGAGGCGCGCTCCGTTGGCGTCAGGCAAGTTGCCCCGGCAAGGCTCTTCCTGGGGCTGCGGAGGCTGTCCCGGCAAGGGTCTTGCCAGGGGAGTCCACCTCGCCCTCTTGCCCTTCGTGTCTCTGGTCTTGGCGTTGCCTTGGCAGTCTTGTGCTCCCGCTTCCTTCCCCTGCCCTGCTAAGTCTGGCCGTGGGCACGGCTCTGACTTCCCGTGCACAAGTAAAGGGGTCAAAAGGAGAGCCCCTACTTTTGTACACCGACAGGAGCCCCCGGGCCTAGGCCACACATAAGCGTGACGCGTTGTTGGGCTAGGCCCAGAACGGTGCGCGGGTAGGTGGGGCGGATTGTTTTTACCGTAGTAACTTTTTCGTCCGCTGCGCTTCCCCGAGACCCGCGTTGAACGCGTGACATGGAGGTTCGTGCGTGACATGGGGGTCATGCGTGGGGCGGTCTCTGCATGCATGCATCACATCGCAGTTAATGGGAAAAGAGGCGGCCCGCGCCTTCCCTGTAAAAAGGAATAACCGCGGGCGCGCTGCTCATTTACCCCCTGCGTCTTCTTCAATCTCGGAACCGCCGTCCCCTTCTTCTTCCTTCTCAAGCTCTCGCCTTTGCTCGCCGCCGCCGTGTCTTCACTGTCCTCCGTCCTTTGCCTCTCACAGCCACCATGGCCCCCAAAACCAACAAAGGCAAGGGAGTGGCCAAGGACGCCGGGGCGAAGGATCCGCCGGAGAGCGAGTTGACGGCGCGGTGGATGCAGCTCGCCTACTTCCCTCCGACGGTCGACGCGGTCCACCTCCGGGACTACTTCAGGCCCCTGTGGGGGTGCAAGATGGGGGGGAGACGACGGGGCATCCGACCACGCGTGTCATCCCCGCCAATTGCGCCGAGGCCACCCCGAATCGGTATCCATTCTTCATTGATTACTTTCTTGCGGCCTCTGCCCCCCTTTCTCCGATTTCTTCAATGATGTCATGCACACATTTGGCTTCCACCTTCTGGATTTCACCCCCAATGCCGTGGCGTGCATGGCTCTTTTCACCCATCTCTGTGAGGGCTTCGCCGGAGTGCTCCCCAACACGGCGCTCTTCCGCCACTACTTTTATCCTCGATTCCAAAAGGGAGGCGCCATCTCCAGTTGTGTTGCCTGGATCCCAAGGTCCAAAGGGACATACTCGGAGGGAGCTCAGAAGGAGAGGTGGGAAGAGTGGCGGGGCCGGTGGTGCTGGATTGAGGAGGAGGACCGACAGGAATTCTGCCGGGTTCGCCAGGCGCCGCCGGTTCGCAGGAACGACTAGGGCAATGTCGACGCCCAGGATGACAAGCTATGGGGTGGCCACCACCAGGATTCACCGCCTCACCGTTGTCGGGCTCACCCCGGAGATTAGTGGGGCGGACTTCATCCGCCGCCGAATTGGTCCTCTGCATAACAAGGGGAGGCCGGCCTGGCTCTTCAAGAATGCGTCTGACATCATGAGGCTCCACCACGGTCTGAATCACAACTTCACTGTGATGGGGCACGCCCACTTTTGCCAGCGGCTCTTCCAGCTCGACGTGAACCGCGACGGCAAGGCCGAAAGGTCCGGCAAGGCTGCGAAGGCTGGCAAGGTCGCCAAGGGGCCTTTGTTTGGGTTGCCGGCGGGGGTGGTCCCGCTGAGCAACAACTCGCGCCAGACTGACATCATCGCCATGATGCCGGATGCAATGCGCACGATCCCATCCCAAATAGGGCCGAGCCGCCGGCGGATCAGGTGCAAGAGTTCTTTGATACTTTGGCGGAGAGGTACGTCCGCGACGAGCCGCTGCTCGTCCAGGACACTACCCCAGCGGAGATGGACTATATTGCCGCTAGGGCGGCGGAGGCGGAGCTCGCCAGGGAGGCCGGCAGCGCTGGCGGCATGGAGGACGAGGTCGCAGTAGCCGCGGAGGAGAGGGAGCTCGCCCAGTGGGCGGAATCCGCTGGGAGGCCAGCAGCGCCGGCACCGGGGCCCCTCTTATTGAAGATGTGGTCGACGAGTCGTCGGAGGAGGAGGTCGAGGCTGTCGACCCTCCGGTCACGGGGAGAGGGCGAGTCCTGCGGTGGGCCAGCTCTGGCGAGCCAGTCCGGCCCGGCAGGGCTGCGCAACCGCAGCAGACCCAGGAGGGGTCCGTGCGCCAGACAAGGGCCGCGGCGGCGAGGAAAGTTGGTGAAGGCCGCGGTGGCGAAGAAGAAAGCAACTGCCTCTTCTTTGTCCAAGCGTGGCCAGACTCCACCTTCTTCCCCTCCTCCAGCAGGCGTCGATGCGGAGGTCGTCTTTGACTTTGGGTCCCTCGGCCCAAGGAGGAAGAGGAAGGCAGCTGAAGAGGAGGTGGAGGATGAGTAAGTATCTTGTTCCTTGTTGTCATCTTCGTCCCCTCAGATCGTGCCGCTTATCTTGATTCGTTTTCATCTTTGCAGGGATGCGGAGACGCTGGCCCAGAGGGTGAAGAGGGCTAGGGCTTCGGCGGGCGGCCAGCCCCCGGCAGGCAGTTCCGGTACACCACTGGTGGTGTTGAGCAGCCCGGACAGCAGCCCCCGGCGTAAGCTCATCACTCGCCCCTCATCAACGTGTGTTGGGGGTACGATCCCTTGGCGCTGACCTTGCCGTGATTGCAGGAGGAGGACAGCAGCATGAGGAGCCACTGAGGGCTACCCCCAACACGCCGCCCCCATCGACCACGCCACCCCGAGGGGCGTCCCCGGCAAGGGCGCCAAGCACCGAGCCCATGCACACGGAGGAGGAGGAGGCAAACTTGGGCGCTGGTGGCTCCGCCTCGGCGCTAGATGTTGGCGGCTAGGGGGCCTCTTCTTCCCAGCCTGGCACGGGTAAGTCACTCGCCTTCCGTCCCTGTTCTTTTTCTTTTTGAATCTTGGTCTTGGCTTCGCTTCATCCCCTTATCGATATCCAGATCCTCCCTCGGCGGACCGATAGGACATAGACACCGTCATCGAGGATGTCGAAGATCGTCGCCGAGGAGGCCGCCAAGGTTGCTGCTGAGGACGCCGCCAAGGGGTCTGCCGGGGAGCCTGGCAAGGCTGCTGCCGAGTAGGCCGGCAAGGGGCCTGCCGGGGAGGCTAGCAAGGCCGTTGCCGAGGAGGAGGTGGTTGACAACCAACCTTACTCCTCCGCTGCCTCTGGCTCGGGCAAGTACCTGAAGGTGAGCGACGACCTGTTCGTCCACCTCCTAGGGACGGCGAGCACCAGGGCGCCCATCGAGGGATAGGTGTTCGACGAGGAGGTGCTTGCCGCCGCCGGGCTTGAAGTCGTTGACGAGCTGAGCGCCGGCGGTGGCGGTTCCCAGGAAGAGCGGTTCCTCCAGGCCATGGGCGCCAGCTTTCGGAAGCTCTAGGTGCTCCACCGTGCCCGCCTGGACATGGCCAAGTCCAGGATGGCAGCGGTGGACAAGGCGGAGGCGGACCTCGAGGGGCGCGTTGTAGAGACGCAGGCTTGGTTCCTCCAGGCATGTGAGGAGCTAAAGACCGCCCAGGACGAGCTGGCCAAGCGCAAGGTGGAGCTCGTCATGAAGCAGGCCGACATCGAGAAGGCCCAGGAGACGGCGAAGAACCAGGCCGCCAAGGACGAGGCCGCTCAGTCCCAGCACGAGGCCGCGCTGAACTCCTAGGAGGAGGACCTTGCCGCTCGTGAGGAGAAGCTCGCTGCGACACTCCGCGGCAAGGATGAGGAGGTCGAGAAGCTTGTCCTGCAGTGGACCCAGGAGCTGGAGCAGAAGCACGAGGAGGCGCTCAATGCCCAGGCTCAGGTCCACGCCGGCAAGGTGAAGTAGCTGGAGGTGGAGCGGGATGAGCTGAAGAGGCAGACCCTAGAGCTGACGGGGGAGAGGGACGCGGCCAAAGGTGCCTTGGCTGACGCGCAGGCCACGGTCCTTAGGAAGGCCGGGCTACTCTCCATGGCCAATGAGTCCATCAAGGACCAGAAACAGAAGCTGGAGGGCCTTGAGGGGACGCTCTCGGAGGCCAAGGCCCGGGAGGAGACCCTGGCCAAGGATCTGGAGACCGAGAAGCAGCTGCGGAAGAATGAAGTCGCCAACCACAAGGATTTTGTGGAGGGCGAGAACCGCTGGATCAGCCGCCTCGAAGACGTCGCCGGCAGGATCACCGCGAAGCTGGCTGCCATGGGGATGCCAAATGTGAGGTACACCCCGGAGCGCAACGTGAGTCCCAACGCCAAGCTGACCCTATTCTTCGAGGGTGTTTTCGGGGCCCTGGAGCAGTTTCACTCCAACAGGGTGGCCTCTCTAGCCGATGAGGCCCGAAAGCTTTGCCAGGGTGCCATGACCAAGGTCCTCACCAAGGTGGCATACTGGAACCCCGACCTCGACTTCGACGCTGCGCTGGAGAGCTTGCCGGAGGATGCGGACCTTGCGACGCTCGAGGAGCGCATCAGGCCCATCATCAGCCGCATCGACGGAATCCAGAGGGTGGAGGGCCAGCGCCGGGACTAGGCACCCCATTCCTCATCGCCGCTGCAGGTCCATGACCACGACAATTTTTATCTTTAGTTAGAACTGCAGTAGCAACTGATGTAATATAACTCTGCAGTACTTATGAGACGAGGCATGTTATTTTCCTGTTCAATCCCCCTTTGTATGTTCACCCTACGTTAATCGGGTAGGCCTGCCAGCGCGTAAACCCGGGCCGCGGCGCCTTGAGGACGGATCCCCAATGGCCTGCAGGGTGTGCTTGCTGCCAGGTGAACCACCTTACCGCTCTCAACGCGGCCGCTCGAACTGTCGAGCTTGACTCGAGTCAGAATCGAGAGCGTTACCAATTGCGGAAGGCTACCCTGCCGTTCTCGACACGGCCGCTTGAGCTGTTGAGCGGACTCGAAACAGAGCAAAGGCGTTGCCAGTAGCGGAAGGGCCCCTTTGCATGCAGGTTTTCCGCACATAGGGCAGGACCTTCGAGGACAATAACCTTATATATAAAAGGAAATTGCTTAAAGTTTCGCACTACTTAGCTTTTCTGTCGTTGCACGGGCGTCCACCGCATCTGCAGATGGTGCCGTCAAGCTTGGTCGTCTTCTTCCTTGGAATGACGGCCACGATGAAGCCGCTGCTCCGATCAGACCAGATTTCCACAACTGAGCCCCCTACCTGGCGCACCAAAGATGTCGGGGGAAATCGACACCTATGGAATCACTGGGATCCCTTCTACGGTTGGCGTGCGCGAGGTTGTGCAAAGAGCGGGTCTGACAGGAAGCACACAGATCGTTTACCCAGGTTCGGGCCGCGAAGATGCGCAATACCCTAGTCCTGGTTTGGTGGATGTATTTGAGTGTTCATGTGTTCTTGAGCTAGCTACGGGTGTCACTTGCCCAAAAGATCCGAATCCCTCTCCTGGATGCCGCAGGCCTCCTTTTATAGACAAAAGGGCTTGCCACGGTGGCACACAGGAGGTGGAAAGGTGTAGAGTGGATGAGTCTATCCTCTGGCACCGTTGGACAAACGCATTTAATGCGCTGCCGCCGTGCCCCTCTCGCTTTATCGGGGACTGCAAGGAAGCTCGTCCCAGCTGTCGCCGCCTCGCCTGGCTTCGACACGCGTCCGAGCTGACAAGGTGTCGTGGCGCCATGTTGGCTGGTTGCTGGGCTGGCGCGGTGGTGGAGCCTTCACAAAGGTTTGCATGCCACCACGCAGGTGCTTGCTGGGTCGGTGTAGAGGCCGCTCGTCGCCATGCAGGTGCCTGCCCAGCTGGTTGGGCTAGCAGCTGCATGGGGACGGCGATGGTGTCTTAGCAGGCGTGGGCCTGGCTGTGGTCCCGCTGATGCCCTCGGCAAGGGCCTGGCTGGGGGCCCGGCAAGGGTCTTGCCGTGGTGCCGCGGTTGTCCCCGGCAAGGCACTTGCCGGGGGTCTCGTGGATTTCGTCGACGAGGATCCCGCCGAGGATCGTCGTCTTCTGGTTCTCATCTGATCTTGTGTATTTATGATCTTCACAAAGATCTGCATGCCACCACGGAGGTGCCTCCCAAGCCTTGGTCCCAATGTGGTTGATGGCGTTGGAACCCTTGGGCTCAAGGGAGGTGCGCTCTGTTGGCGTCTGGCAAGTTGCCCCGGCAAGGCTCTTGCCGGGGCTGCGGAGGCCGTCCCGGCAAGGGTCTTGCCGGGGGAGTCCACCTCGCCCTCTTGCCCTTCGTGTCTCTGGTCTTGGCGTTGCCTTGGCTGTCTTGTGCTCCGGCTTCCCTCCCCTACCCTGCTAAGTGTGGCCGCGGGCGCGGCTCTGACTGCCCGTGCACAAGTAAAGGGGTCAAAAGGAGAACCCCTACTTTTGTACACCGACATCACCACAAGTACCCATGAGTTAGTTACTCGATATGCATCAAACAATTGCAGATTCATCATATTCAATCCAAAACAAAGAACTTCAAAGAGTACCCCAAAGTTTCTATCGGAGAAGGTAGGATGAAAATGTGTATAAACCTATGTGCCTAGATTATCCAAATGTCACCTCATGAATCCGCAAGTTGACTACCAAAACATACATCAACTGACGCAATAGAATACCCCATTGTCACCATGGGTATCCACATGCAAGACATACATAAAGTGATATCAAATCCAATGTTCAGTCCGATAATAATGAAACCTCAAAGGGAAAGACTCAATTCATCACAAGAAGAAAGAGAGGGAAGAACGTCATATGATCCAACTATATTAACAAAGCTCGTGATATATCAAGATTGTGCCAAATCAAGAACACAAGAGAGAGAGAGAGAGAATGTCCGACCTGTCTGACTGTCCGACCCCTTCCCACGTGTAGATGTTGGGCCAGGCCCATGCACCCCCCCCCCTCCTCACTTACCCCTTCGTGGTTATATGAAACTAAAGAGCTTAACTCATGTATCTCACGTTTTGTGGGATCTATCTTCCCTAATGGAATCAAGGCCTCCTTAGGAGAAGGATTCACATGTGAATCACCTAAGACCTCCCCTAGTGAAGATAGGGCTTTACATAACCGAAAATTCAATTTAGTGCCCGGGCTCATCTACACCCGATGAATAGTAAAATCTAAAAAATAGTGAAAAAATATTATTCAAAAAATGTTTTTAATGGTGCAAGATGCTTAAATGCATGATGTTCATGCAAAATTTCAGCTTATTTGGACATTCGACGAAAGAAAAAAATCTGATGTGAGTAGTTTTGTTTTCTAAAAGTTTCACAAACACCGGAAATTTGTTTATTTTGCCACGAGCTCCTCGAATGTCCAAACAAGCTGAAATTTTTCTAAGACGTCACGCATTTGAGCATCTTGTACCATAAAAAAATTAGGATTTTTTGAATTTTTTTGCTATTATATTTTATTTTACTGTTCACACACGGGTGTAGATGAGCCTGGGTGGAGAATATCCGCTTCCTCAAAGAAGCATCAAGTCTAATCTCTCCTAAAGATTTGGATGAACTACCTTTGTATCTTTTCCTTTGTTGTTGTTGAATGCTTGTGATCTATCTCTTTGGCTTGTGATTTGGGTACTTGTCTGTTTGAATCTTGTCTAATAAAGTGTTCCTCTTGTGATTTTCCTTTTTGTTCTCAGTGTTCTTCCCTGAGTCCACCTCCAATTTGTGAAGATCAGGTAAAAATTAGCATGCAATAACGATTGATTCCATAGTTGTAGCAAAACTGATACTACCTTTGCTATAGTTAACACAAAGCAGTAATATCGACATGAATCTGACAAACTTATGCATAGTTACAATCAAGGATTCTTGTCTGGTGACCATCATGAAACTCTCTTGGATAAAACCAAAAATCATCCAAACCAATGCACACACTTAATTAGTGTGTTGTATTAACATTGCAGCTTGCAAGCATCCACCGTGCTGGGAGCGTCAGCTCATTTCCCCGGCTTGCCACCCGCGCCAAAGCCCCTCCTGTGCTCCTCAATGAAGTTGGATGACTTCTCATTGATGTTGGATGGCAACCTCAGGTTCGCCGCCGGCATCCTCGGCCGGAGCCCCCACCTCAGCGGCGGCTTCAGGACCGGGTCCTCCCCTCCTGCCCCGACCACCTGGCCATCAGGGCATCCCCAAGCTTACATGCTTGAGACTTCTTGGATTATTAACTTGGGGAGCCTTGGGCATCCCCAAGCTTGAGCTCTTGTGTCTCCTTAATTCCTCTCATATCATCCACACAAAACTCAATAAGAACTCGTGAGATAAGTTAGTATACATCAACCCAAAGCCTTATCATTCTCTACTGTAACAAATTAATAAAACTGTAATTGAACATTGGATACTAAATGCCTCTGCATATTTTATACTCCTATCCTAAAATAGAATAATTAAACAAGCAAACATATGCAAACAATGCAAACATAACAACAATCTGTCTAAACAGAATATTCTGTAAAGGAGGAAGCAAGATTCATACTTATGTAACTCAAAAAATTATGAAAGATTACCACACTTTAGAAAATTTGTTGTAACTTACTATGTCAAATTTCAAGATTTTATCACATTATGAATTTTCTGGAGAATTCAGACAATAATAAAAAAACTTTCTATTTTAAACAGCAATTCATGAACATGCAAACTAAGCATGGTAAAGGCTACACTTGACAATTTTATTGAAATAAAATATAAAAAATGATTCTAAATAACAGCAAACAAATCAAAATAAAAGAAAATGATACTTTATGGAAAACACATATCATGTGATGAATAAAAATATGGCTCCAAGTGAGGTATATACCGATAGATTGAAGATGAAAGAGGGGATGCCTTTTGGGGCATCCCCAAGCTTAGATGCTTGAATCTTCCTTGCATATTACCTTGGGATGCCTTAGCCATCCCCAAGCTTATGGTATTTCCACTCCTTATTCTCCTCATATTGATATCTCACCCAAAACTTGAAAACTTCAATCACAATAAACTTAACGGAACTTCGTGAGATGCGTTAGTATGATAAAGAACAAATCATTCACTTTCATACTATAAAGACATGATTCATAATTGTTCTCACATAATGCGTACCATACTCTATCATTTCTACAATTTTAGTTGACCAATATAAGACATAGGAACTATAAAACAAGCAAACTATGCATTGAAAATAGAATCTCTCACAAACAGAATAGTCTGTAATGATCTGAACAAAAAACCATACTTCTGTAACCCTAATTTTTTTAAAAAAATTAGGAAAAAGGGCTATTTTTAATCAATAATGGGTACAAAATTTCATACTGAGATCATGTTCCACGAGAAAAATGAAAATTCCATCACTGGATGCAAAATTTTATGTTTTTGCACAGAATCAATTCAACTATCATCCATATTATCCCAAAGGCTTTACTTGGCACATTAATGAAACAATATCTATAAAACATGATTACTATAGTAGCTTAATCATGTGATCACACAAAAATAGTAGGGTTAAATATTGGTTTGTCTCCAAACAAGCGATTTTCTTTAATGCCTTTGTAGCTAGGCATGATGGTTTTAGTGATGCTCACATGAAAGTAAACAATTGAGATATAATGGAAGCATCATGAAACATTTGGCAAGCACATTTAAGCCTAACCCACTTCCTATGCATAGGGATTTTGTGAGCAAACAATTTATGGGAGTAAGAATAAACTAGCATAGGAAGGCAAAACAAGTGTAACTTCGTAACTTTCAACACATAGAGAGGAAACTTTACATTATTGAGATAACTACAAGCATGTGTTCCTCTCTCATAATAATTTTCAGTAGCATCACGAATGAATTCAACAATATAACTATCACATAAAGCATTCTTTTCATGGTCCACAAGCATAGAAAATTTATTACTCTCCACATAAGCAAATTTCTACTCATCAATAGTGGTGGGAGAAAATTCAATGAAATAACTATCATATGATACTTGATTAAAACCATTACGACAAGTTTCATGGTTATTATTAATCTTAATAGCATACATTTCATCACAATAATCATCATAGCTAGCAACTTCGTTGTCATAACAAATTGAAACCTCTTCCGAAATAGTGGAATCATCACTAAATAAAGTAGTGACCTCTCCCAATCTACTTTCATAATTATTACAATAAGATTCAACACCCTCCAAAATAGTGGGATAATTGTTACCTAGAGTTGACACTCTTCCAAACCAATTTTCATCATTGTAATCATCAAAAATAGGAGGCATGCAATTATCATAATAAATTTGCTCATCAAAACTTGGGGGTCTAAAATGATCATATTCATCAAACATGGCATCCCCAAGCTAACATCATGGATATTTAGAGAATTCATACTAGCAACATTGCAATCATGCTTATAATTCAAACACTTTATGCCTTACATTTTATTGAATTCTTCTTCTAACACTATGGCACAACTTTCCGATCAATCATTTTCAAGAAAGACATCATAAAGATACAGAACTTGATGTAACTTCACTTCCATTTTTTAGTATTTTTATTTTATAAACCAAACTATTAAAAACAAGAAAATAAAAAGATTAAATTGCAAGATCTAAAGATATACCTTCAAGCACTCACCTCCCCGGCAATGGCGCTAGAAATTTTCTTGATGTCTACTATGCAACTTTTCTTCTTATAGACTCTATTGGGCCTCCAAGCGTAGAGTTTTGTAGGATAGCGGCAAATTTCCCTCAAGTGGATGAGCTAAGACTTATCTATCCGTGGGGGTGTAGGATGAAGATGGTCTCTCTTGAACTACCCTACAATCAAATACAAGGAATATCTTGTGTCCCCAACACACCCAATACAATGGTAAATTGTATAGGTAAACTAGTTTGACGAAGAGATGGTGATACAAGTGTAGTATGGGTAGTAGATATAGGTATTGGTAATCTAAAAAAATAAAAACAGCAAGGTAACAAGTAGCAAACAGCGAGCAAAACTATATCTCAATGCTTAGAAACAATGCCTAGGGTTCATACTTTCACAAGTGCATTCTCTCAACGGTGCTAACATAATTGGATCATATAACAATCCCTAAACGCCCGGCAAAGAATCACTCTGAAGTTCTTATCAATAGCGGAGAACATAAGATGAAATTGTTGTAGGTAGCGAGCCACCTCAAAGTTATCTTCAGGATCAATCTATTGAGCCATCTCGTCTCACAAACAGCCCTAGAGTTCTTACTACAATAACACCATATGATACACATCAATCAACCCTAATGTCACCTAGATACTCCAATGTCACCACAAGTACATGTGGGTTAATTATTCGATATGCATCAAAAAAATTCAGATTCATCATATTCAGTCCAACACAAAGAACTTCAAAGAGTACTGATACGTCTCCATCGTATCTACTTTTCCAAATTCTTTTGCTCTTGTTTTGGACTCCAATTTGCATGATTTGAATCGAACTAACCCGGACTGACGTTGTTTTTAGCAGAATTGACATGGTGTTATTTTTGTGCAGAAATCAAAATTCTTGGATTGACCTGACAATTTACGAAGATTTTTTGTGGAATATATAAAAAATACTGGCGCAAAAAGATACCAGAGGGAGGCCACCCAGAGGCCACAAGACCTGGGGGCACGCCTACGCCCCCCTCCCCCCAGGCCGCACCTCCCAGGCTTGTGGGCCCCATGGACCGCCTTCGACTCTAATTCCAACTCTATAAGTACCTATTCATGAAGAGAAAAATCAAAGAGAAGGATTCATCGCGTATTACGATACGGAGCCGGGTGCCGCCTCCTGTTCTTCTTCGGGAGGGCTGATCTGGAGTCCGTTCGGGGCTTTGGAGCGGGGAATCCATTGCCATCATCATCACCAACCTTCCTCCATCACCAATTTCATGATGCTCACCATCGAGAGTGAGTAATTCCATTGTAGGCTTGCTGGATGGTGATGGGTTGGATGAGATTTATCATGTAATCAAGTTAGTTTTCTTAGGGTTTGATCCCTAGTATCCACTATGTTCTGAGATTAATGTTGCTATGACTTTGCTATGCTTAATGCTTGTCATTAGGGCCCGAGTGCCATGATTTCAGATCTGAACCTATTATGTTTTCATGATATATGTGTGTTCTTGATCCTATGTTGCAAGTTGTAGACACTTATTACGAGTTATGATCCGCATACTCCAAGGTGATAATAATTGGGATTCTTTTCGGTGATTACCGTAGTTTGAGGAGTTCATATATTCACTAAGTTCTAATGCTTTGGTATGGTTCTCTATTAAAAGGAGGCCTTAATATCCCTTAGTTTCCATTAAGACCCTGCTGCCAAGGGAGTGTAGGACAAAAGATGTCATGCAAGTTCTTTTCCATAAGCACGTATGACTATATACGGAATACATGCCTACATTATATTGATGAATTGGAGCTAGTTTTGTGTCACCATAGGTTATGACTGCTACATGATGAATATTATCCGACACAATTATCATTGCCTATCCAATGCCTACGAGATTTTCATATATGTATTTTTGCTAAGTTACTTTCGTTGCTACTACTGTTACAATCCCTACAAACTGCTACTATTACTTTTGCCACCGTTACCGTTACTTCCATACTACTTTGCTACTGAATACTTTGTTGCAGATATTAAATCTTTCAGGTGTGGTTCAATTGACAACTCAACTGCTAATACTCGTGAATATTCTTTGGTCCCCTTGTGTCGAATCAATAAATTTGGGTTGAATACTCTACACTCAAAAACCGTTGCAATCCCTTATACTTGTGGGTTATTAAGACCTTTTTCTGGGGCCGTTGCCGGGGAGCATAGCTATATTTGCTGAGTCACTTGGGATTTATATCTGTTGATCACTATGAGGAATCTGAAAGATAACAAAACCAAGATTTTTTCCCTCTACTACGAGGGAAGGTAAGGAACTACCATCACACTCTGCACTTGATTCACCTTCTGTTTTGAGTAAGCTTGCGACACCTACACCTGCTATTAATTCTGATATGTCGCAAGTAATTGATGATGCTACTTCTGCTATGCATGATGCTTACGATGGTACTACTACTTTGCTTGATAATAATGTGCCACTGGGTGAATTTCTTGATGAACAACTTGCTAGAGCTAAAGATATTGAGAATGCTGAAACTGATGATATTTCTGAAACTGATGAAACTGGAAACTTTGAAACACCTATTAGACCTAGCACTCCTAGATATTGTAACATCCCAAAATTCTAAATTTTGGAAAGTTATAATAAACAGATAGATAGGATTGATTGTTTGATCGATTGACTGAAAGTGAGTGGAATTCGAAATCTTTTGAAAGTTAAATGAGAGGGAATAAAAGGACTTTCCCAAACTTTCATTTTACTTTTATGATCTCCATGAATTCAAATTCTTTTCACCACAAAACCCTGGAGAGAAGATGACATGACTTCTTCCATATATTTAAATGACAAGGGGTGTTGAAAATAATTGAATTTCATCTGAGAATATTTCCAATCCTGAAACTTTATGCAACTCAATGATTTTCACGAGCGAAGATAAAATGACTTCTTCAAAACATATGAAATATGAGTTGGGAGTTTCAAAGGATCAAATTCAAGTCCTTTTGGAAATTATTTTAATTTGGAGTTATTTGGGTTTTATTCAAATTATTTTTCTCCAAAAATAAAATATAAAGAAATTAGGGTAACATGATTCCCTACAACAGAAAATTGGAGAGAAATAAATTTGAAATCATTTTGGTATTTTTAAAATGATTTTTATTGGATTTTATTAAGGCAGTAGCACTGTTTGATTTATTTGAATTTTTGTGGTCTTTATTTGACTTTACAAAAATGCTCATGTTGTAGAAAATCTTTTTCTGAAAATTTTGATATATAATATGCCTATATAAAAATTTAATTTATTTTCTTTATCCGGTTTTCCTTCTGTTTTAATTTTAAAAAAAAACTGTACATGCGGCCCATAGTTATTTACCGCCCACACGCGTAACATAGTGGCAGCGGGCGCCTCATTTGTTTTTCCCTCTCCTAAATGGGCCAGGCCCAGCCATCCTTCTTTTTTTTTACTTAGGCCGATTTTTGTTAAAAAAAACCTGCAGTGTACGCGTGCGCGCGCGGCCGGCCGAAGCTTTAGGCCCATGCGAGGCGCGTCTTTTCTACTCTCTTTCCTTTAATTACGTCTACGTTTAGTCCCACATTGCCTAGCCTTTGACTTCTAAGGCTCTTTTCCATCTATAAATATAGACCCATAGAGCCTCCAAAAATTATCCATTGCGGGTTAAATCAATATTTTGGTTTGACTAGCTAAAAATATATTTCTCCTCTCCGGCGGAACTTTTGGAAGTTGTCTCCACACCCCGAAGTCGTCTTTTAAGTATATTTATTCGTTCTCTGTATTTATGCGTAGACCTATTTTTTTAGCCGTAGCTATTTTTCTTCTGCAAAACAGCTTGGCCCTGATTTTTCAAATAGCCATAACTTTTTACTCGTTCATCCAAATTAGATAAAACCAGCGCCTATAGTTGTTGGAAATATGCCCTAGAGGCAATAATAAATGGTTATTATTATATTTCTTTGTTCATGGTAATTGTCTATTATTCATGCTATAATTGTATTGTCCGGAAATCGTGATACATGTGTGAATACATAGACCACAACCTGTCCCTAGTAAGCCTCTAGTTGACTAGCTCGTTGATCAACAGGTAGTCACGGTTTCCTGACTATGGACATTGGATGTCATTGATAACGGGATCACATCATTAGGAGAATGATGTGATGGACAAGACCCAATCCTAAGCATAGCATAAAAGATCGTGTAGTTTCGTTTGCTAGAGCTTTTCCAATGTCAAGTATCTTTTCCTTAGACCATGAGATCGTGCAACTCCCGGATACCGTAGGAGTGCTTTGGGTGTGCCAAACGTCACAACGTAACTGGGTGACTATAAAGGTGCACTACGGGTATCTCCGAAAGTGTCTGTTGGGTTGGCACGGATCGAGACTGGGATTTGTCACTCCGTATGACGGAGAGGTATCTCTGGGCCCACTCGGTAATGCATCATCATAATGAGCTCAATGTGACTAAGGCGTTAGTCACGGGATCATGCATTGCGGTACGAGTAAAGAGACTTGCCGGTAACGAGATTGAACAAGGTATTGGGATACCGACGATCGAATCTCGGGCAAGTAACATACCGATTGACAAAGGGAATTGCATACGGATTGATTGAATCCTCGACACCGTGGTTCATCCGATGAGATCATCGTGGAGCATGTGGGAGCCAACATGGGTATCCAGATCCCGCTGTTGGTTATTGACCGGAGAGGCGTCTCGGTCATGTCTGCATGTCTCCCGAACCCGTAGGGTCTACACACTTAAGGTCCGGTGACGCTAGGGTTGTAGAGATATATGTATGCGGAAACCCAAAAGTTGTTCGGAGTCCTGGATGAGATCCCGGACGTCACGAGAGGTTCCGGAATGGTCCGGAGGTGAAGAATTATATATAGGAAGTCCAGTTTCGGCCACCGGGAAAGTTTCGGGGGTTATCGGTATTGTACCGGGACCACCGGAAGGGTCCCGGGGGTCCACCGGGTGGGGCCACCTGTCCCGGAGGGCCCCGTGGGCTGAAAGTGGAAGGGAACCAGCCCCTAGTGGGCTGGGGCGCCCCCCTTGGGCCTCCCCCCATGCGCCTAGGGTTGGGAACCCTAGGGGGGAGTTCCCCCTTGCCTTGGGGGGCAAGGCACCCCTTCCCCCCCCCCACTTGGCCGCCGCCCCCCCCCCTTGGATCTGATCTCCAGGGGCCGGCGCCCCCCCCCCAGGGGGCCTATATAAAGGGGGGGAGGGAGGGCAGTACACAGCAGCCTTGGGCGCCTCCCTCCTCCCCTGCAACACCTCTCTCTCTCTCGTAGAAGCTCGGCGAAGCCCTGCACGAGACCCGCTACATCCACCACCACGCCGTCGTGCTGCTGGATCTCCATCAACCTCTCCTTCCCCCTTGCTGGATCAAGAAGGAGGAGACGTCACTGCACCGTACGTGTGTTGAACGCAGAGGTGCCGTCCGTTCGGCACTCGGTCATCGGTGATTTGGATCACGGCGAGTACGACTCCGTCATCCACGTTCATTGGAACGCTTCCGCTCGCGATCTACAAGGGTATGTAGATGCACTCCCTTCCCCTCGTTGCTAGTATACTCCATAGATGCATCTTGGTGAACGTAGGAAAATTTTAAAATTATGCTACGATTCCCAACAGTGGCATCATGAGCCAGGCCTATGCGTAGTTACTATGCACGAGTAGAACACAAAGCAGTTGTGGGCGTTGAGTTTGCCAATTCTTCTTGCCGCTACTAGTCGTTTCTTGTTTCGGCGGCATTGTAGGATGAAGCGGCCCGGACCGACCTTACACGTACGCTTACGTGAGACAGGTTCCACCGACTGACATGCACTAGTTGCATAAGGTGGCTAGCGGGTGTCTGTCTCTCCTACTTTAGTCGGAACAGATTCGATGAAAAGGGTCCTTATGAAGGGTAAATAGAAATTGGCAAATCACGTTGTGGTCATACGTAGGTAAGAAAACGTTCTTGCTAGAAACCTACAAACCACGTAAAAACTTGCAACAACAATTAGAGGACGTCTAACTTGTTTTTGCAGCAAGTGCTATGTGATGTGATATGGCCAGAAGATGTGATGAATGATATATGTGATGTATGAGATTGATCATATTCTTGTAATAGGAATCACGACTTGCATGTCGATGAGTATGACAACCGGCAGGAGCCATAGGAGTTGTCTTTATTATTTTGCATGACCTGCGTGTCATTGAATAACGCCATGTAATTTACTTTACTTTGTTGCTAAACGCGTTAGCTATACAAGTAGAAGTAATCGTTGGCGTGACGACTTCATGAAGACACAATGATGGAGATCATGATGATGGAGATCATGGTGTCATGCCGGTGACAAAGATGATCATGGTGCCCCGAAGATGGAGATCAAAGGAGCATGATGATATTGGCCATATCATGTCACTATTTGATTGCATGTGATGTTTATCATGTTTTTGCATCTTATTTGCTTAGAACGACGGTAGCAAGTAGGATGATCCCTTATAATAATTTCAAGAAAGTGTTCACCCTAACTGTGCACCGTTGCGAAGGTTCGTTGTTTCGAAGCACCACGTGATGATCGGGTGTGATAGATTCTAACGTTCGAATACAACGGGTGTTGACGAGCCTAGCATGTACAGACATGGCCTCGGAACACACGCAATACACTTAGGTTCACTTGACGAGCCTAGCATGTACAGACATGGCCTCGGAACACGGAGGACCGAAAGGTCGAGCATGAGTCGTATAGAAGATACGATCAACATGGAGATGTTCACCGATCTTGACTAGTCCGTCTCACGTGATGATCGGACACGGCCTAGTCGAATTCGGATCATGTTTCACTTAGATGACTAGAGGGATGTCTATCTGAGTGGGAGTTCATTAAATAATTTGATTATATGAACTTAATTATCATGAACTTAGTCTAAATCTTTACACTATGTATTGTAGATCAAATGGCCCACGTTGTCCTCAATTTCAACGCGTTCCTAGAGAAAACCAAGCTGAAAGATGATGGCAGCAACTATACGGACTGGGTCCGGAACCTGAGGATCATCCTCATAGCAGCCAAGAAAGATTATGTCTTAGAAGCACCGCTAGGTGAAGCACCAATCCCTGAGAACCAAGACGTTATGAACGCTTGGCAGCAGCGTGCTGATGATTACTCCCTCGTTCAGTGCGGCATGCTTTACAGCTTAGAACCGGGTCTCCAAAAGCGTTTTGAGAAACATGGAGCATATGAGATGTTCGAGGAGCTGAAACTGGTTTTTCAAGCTCATGCCCGGGTCGAGAGATATGATGTCTCCGACAAGTTCTTCAGCTGTAAAATGGAGGAGAACAGTTCTGTTAGTGAGCACATACTCAGAATGTCTGGGTTGCACAACCGCTTGTCTCAGCTGGGAGTTAATCTCCCGGATGACGCGGTTATTGACAGAATCCTCCAGTCGCTTCCACCAAGCTACAAGAGCTTTGTGATGAACTACAATATGCAGGGGATGGAAAAGACCATTCCCGAGGTATATTCAATGCTGAAATCAGCTGAGGTAGAGATCAGAAAAGAACATCAAGTGTTGATGGTGAATAAAACCACTAAGTTCAAGAAGGGCAAGGGTAAGAAGAACTTCAAGAAGGACGGCAAGGGAGTTGCCGCGCCCGGTAAGCCAGTTACCGGGAAGAAGTCAAAGAATGGACCCAAGCCCGAGACTGAGTGCTTTTATTGCAAGGGAAGTGGTCACTGGAAGCGGAACTGCCCCAAATATTTAGCGGATAAGAAGAAGGCCGGCAACACCCAAGGTATATGTGATATACAAGTAATTGATGTGTACCTTACCAGTACTCGTAGTAGCTCCTGGGTATTTGATACCGGTGCGGTTGCTCATATTTGTAACTCAAAGCAGGAACTACGGAATAAACGGAGACTGGCAAAGGACGAGGTGACGATGCGCGTCGGGAATGGTTCCAAGGTCGATGTGATCGCCGTTGGCACGCTACCTCTGCATCTACCCACGGGATTAGTTTTAAACCTCAATAATTGTTATTTAGTGCCAGCTTTGAGCATGAACATTGTATCTGGATCTCGTTTAATTCGAGATGGCTACTCATTTAAATCTGAGAATAATGGTTGTTCTATTTATTTGAGAGATATGTTTTATGGTCATGCCCCGCTGGTCAATGGTTTATTTTTGATGAATCTCGAACGTGATGTTACACATATTCATAGTGTGAATACCAAAAGATGTAAAGTTGATAACGATAGTCCCACATACTTGTGGCACTGCCGCCTTGGTCACATTGGTGTCAAGCGCATGAAGAAGCTCCATGCAGATGGACTTTTGGAGTCTCTTGATTACGAATCATTTGACACGTGCGAACCATGCCTCATGGGTAAGATGACCAAGACTCCGTTCTCCGGAACAATGGAGCGAGCAACCAACTTATTGGAAATCATACATACCGATGTGTGTGGTCCAATGAGTGTTGAGGCTCGCGGAGGATATCGTTATGTTCTCACTCTCACTGATGATTTAAGTAGATATGGGTATGTCTACCTAATGAAACACAAGTCTGAAACCTTTGAAAAGTTCAAAGAATTTCAGAGTGAGGTTGAAAATCAACGTGACAGGAGAATAAAATTCCTACGATCAGATCGTGGTGGAGAATATTTAAGTCACGAGTTTGGTGCACACTTAAGGAAATGTGGAATAGTTTCACAACTCACGCCGCCTGGAACACCTCAGAGAAATGGTGTGTCCGAACGTCGTAATCGCACTCTATTGGATATGGTGCGATCTATGATGTCTCTTACCGATTTACCGCTCTCATTTTGGGGCTATGCTTTAGAGACTGCCGCATTCACTTTAAATAGGGCTCCGTCGAAATCCGTTGAGACGACACCGTATGAATTATGGTTTGGGAAGAAACCTAAGCTGTCGTTTCTAAAAGTTTGGGGATGCGATGCTTATGTCAAGAAACTTCAACCTGAAAAGCTCGAACCCAAATCGGAAAAATGCGTCTTCATAGGATACCCTAAGGAAACTATTGGGTATACCTTCTACCTCAGATCCGAAGGCAAGATCTTCGTTGCCAAGAACGGGTCCTTTCTAGAGAAGGAGTTTCTCTCGAAAGAATTGAGTGGGAGGAAAGTGGAACTTGATGAGGTGATAGTCACCCCTTCCGAACCGGAAAGTAGCGCAGCGCGGGAAAATGTTCCTGTGGTGCCTACACCGACTGGGGAGGAAGTTAATGATGATGATCATGAAGCTTCAGATCAAGTTGCTGAACTTCGTAGGTCCACAAGGACACGTTCCGCACCAGAGTGGTACGGCAACCCTGTCCTGGAAATCATGTTGTTAGACAACGGTGAACCTTCGAACTATGAAGAAGCGATGGCGGGCCCGGATTCCGACAAATGGCTGGAAGCCATGAAATCCGAGATAGAATCCATGTATGAAAACAAAGTATGGACTTTGACTGACTTGCCCGATGAGCGGCGAGCCATAGAAAACAAATGGATCTTTAAGAAGAAGACGGACGCGGATGGTAATGTGACCATCTACAAAGCTCGACTTGTCGCTAAGGGTTATCGACAAGTTCAAGGGGTTGACTACGATGAGACTTTCTCGCCCGTAGCGAAGCTGAAGTCCGTCCGAATCATGTTAGCAATTGCCGCATACTATGATTATGAGATATGGCAGATGGACGTCAAAACGGCATTCCTTAACGGCTTCCTTAAGGAAGAGTTGTATATGATGCAGCCGGAAGGTTTTGTCGATCCTAAGAATGCTAACAAAGTATGCAAGCTCCAACGCTCAATCTATGGGCTGGTGCAAGCATCTCGGAGTTGGAACATTCGCTTTGATGAGATGATCAAAGCGTTTGGGTTTACACAGACTTATGGAGAAGCCTGTGTTTACAAGAAAGTGAGTGGGAGCTCTGTAGCATTTCTCATATTATATGTGGATGACATACTATTGATGGGAAATGATATAGAATTCTTGGAAAGTATAAAGGCCTATTTGAATAAGTGTTTTTCAATGAAGGACCTTGGAGAAGCTGCTTATATATTAGGCATCAAAATCTATAGAGATAGATCAAGACGCCTCATTGGTCTTTCACAGAGTACATACCTTGACAAGATATTGAAGAAGTTCAGTATGGATCAGTCCAAGAAGGGGTTCTTGCCTGTATTGCAAGGTGTGCAATTGAGCACGGCTCAATGCCCGACCACGGCAGAAGCTATAGAACAGATGAGTGTCATCCCCTATGCCTCGGCCATAGGGTCTATTATGTATGCCATGCTGTGTACCAGACCTGATATAAACCTTGCCGTAAGTTTGGTAGGAAGGTACCAAAGTAATCCCGGCAAGGAACACTGGACAGCGGTCAAGAATATCCTGAAGTACCTGAAGAGGACTAAGGATATGTTTCTCGTTTATGGAGGTGACGAAGAGCTCGTCGTAAAGGGTTACGTCGACGCTAGCTTCGACACAGATCTGGATGACTCGAAGTCACAGACCGGATACGTGTATATTTTGAATAGAGGAGCAGTAAGCTGGTGCAGTTGCAAGCAAAGCGTCGTGGCGGGATCTACATGTGAAGCGGAGTACATGGCAGCCTCAGAGGAAGCACAGGAAGCAGTCTGGATGAAGGAGTTCATTACCGACCTAGGGGTGATTCCCAATGCGTCGGGCCCAATGACTCTCTTCTGTGACAACACTGGAGCTATTGCCCTTGCGAAGGAGCCCAGGTTTCACAGGAAGACTAGGCATATCAAGCGTCGCTTCAACTCCATTCGTGAAAGTGTTCAAAATGGAGACATAGATATTTGTAAAGTACACACGGACCTGAATGTAGCAGATCCGTTGACTAAACCTCTCCCTAGGGCAAAACATGATCAACACCAGGACGCTATGGGTGTTCGATTCATCACAATGTAACTAGATTATTGACTCTAGTGCAAGTGGGAGACTGTTGGAAATATGCCCTAGAGGCAATAATAAATGGTTATTATTATATTTCTTTGTTCATGGTAATTGTCTATTATTCATGCTATAATTGTATTGTCCGGAAATCGTGATACATGTGTGAATACATAGACCACAACCTGTCCCTAGTAAGCCTCTAGTTGACTAGCTCGTTGATCAACAGATAGTCACGGTTTCCTGACTATGGACATTGGATGTCATTGATAACGGGATCACATCATTAGGAGAATGATGTGATGGACAAGACCCAATCCTAAGCATAGCATAAAAGATCGTGTAGTTTCGTTTGCTAGAGCTTTTCCAATGTCAAGTATCTTTTCCTTAGACCATGAGATCGTGCAACTCCCGGATACCGTAGGAGTGCTTTGGGTGTGCCAAACGTCACAACGTAACTGGGTGACTATAAAGGTGCACTACGGGTATCTCCGAAAGTGTCTGTTGGGTTGGCACGGATCGAGACTGGGATTTGTCACTCCGTCTGACGGAGAGGTATCTCTGGGCCCACTCGGTAATGCATCATCATAATGAGCTCAATGTGACTAAGGCGTTGGTCACGGGATCATGCATTGCGGTACGAGTCAAGAGACTTGCCGGTAACGAGATTGAACAAGGTATTGGGATACCGACGATCGAATCTCGGGCAAGTAACATACCGATTGATAAAGGGAATTGCATACGGATTGATTGAATCCTCGACACCGTGGTTCATCCGATGAGATCATCGTGGAGCATGTGGGAGCCAACATGGGTATCCAGATCCCGCTGTTGGTTATTGACCGGAGAGGCGTCTCGGTCATGTCTGCATGTCTCCCGAACCCATAGGGTCTACACACTTAAGGTCCGGTGACGCTAGGGTTGTAGAGATATATGTATGCGGAAACCCGAAAGTTGTTCGGAGTCCCGGATGAGATCCCGGACGTCACGAGAGGTTCCGGAATGGTCCGGAGGTGAAGAATTATATATAGGAAGTCCAGTTTCGGCCACCGGGAAAGTTTCGGGGGTTATCGGTATTGTACCGGGACCACCGGAAGGGTCCCGGGGGTCCACCGGGTGGGGCCACCTGTCCCGGAGGGCCCCGTGGGCTGAAAGTGGAAGGGAACCAGCCCCTAGTGGGCTGGGGCGCCCCCCTTGGGCCTACCCCCCATGCGCCTAGGGTTGGGAACCCTAGGGGGGAGTTCCCCCTTGCCTTGGGGGGCAAGGCACCCCTCCCCCCCCCCACTTGGCCGCCGCCCCCCCTTGGATCTGATCTCCAGGGGCCGCCCCCCCAGGGGGCCTATATAAAGGGGGGGAGGGAGGGCAGTACACAGCAGCCTTGGGCGCCTCCCTCCTCCCCTGCAACACCTCTCTCTCTCTCTTGTAGAAGCTCGGCGAAGCCCTGCACGAGACCCGCTACATCCACCACCACGCCGTCGTGCTGCTGGATCTCCATCAACCTCTCCTTCCCCCTTGCTGGATCAAGAAGGAGGAGACGTCGCTGCACCGTACGTGTGTTGAACGCGGAGGTGCCGTCCGTTCGGCACTCGGTCATCGGTGATTTGGATCACGGCGAGTACGACTCCGTCATCCACGTTCATTGGAACGCTTCCGCTCGCGATCTACAAGGGTATGTAGATGCACTCCCTTCCCCTCGTTGCTAGTATACTCCATAGATGCATCTTGGTGAACGTAGGAAAATTTTAAAATTATTCTACGATTCCCAACAATAGTTTCGTCTTGTTTTCACCTATCCAGTTAACCTGTCACGTCAACTTTTTGAAATGTTCAAATTTCGAAATTTGTTTCATAGTCAAATTTCCTTTGATCATATCTTTTTATCCGTACCTCCGTTTTCAATGAAACCAACGCCCACTTCTTCGTTATGATCCCCTCTATCCAGTAAAACAACTTAAACATGTTTTTGAAAGTTTTAAAATTTGAATTCAAACAGATTTGTATTCAAACTTCTTTTGTTCATAACTTGAGTTTCGTAACTCCGTTTGAGTTGATTCTTTGTGCAAACCGAAGCTCTTGACCTAAACTTTCTGATAAGGCCAAATTCACATAATTTTGGTACTGTTAGAAATTGTTTTATGTTGCAAGAGTTAATTGCTTGGTTTTGAAGTTTTCCGAATTGTTTTCCTCGTTCTTTCTGATCTTTTGAGTGATTGCTTAAGTGTGGTTACTATTGTTTGCTTACGATAGATTGAAACAGAGTGTGACAAGTAGAACTATCAAGAGTTTTGAGTGCGGATCATCTTCATCAACATTGCAGGCAAGTTCACACTTTGATCATACCTCTTTCATACCCAGTTTTTATTGCATTAGATCAATCCTCAAACATTGCATTATTAGGATCTAATTAAATTGTGGGAACTGGGAAGTAGTTGAGTTAGTACCTATTACCTGTTTTAATTATCAAACCCTTGGGAGTTACTTCTACGTTGCTATTACATTGCCATGCTATGCTCGTAGACGTGGATTGGGTTGAAGTGATATTCATGACAGATGTGAGATTGATAATAATGGTTTACTTAAGGTGGCAACTAAAACTCACATCTGGGTGGATTGAGGCACCTGGAGAACCCAGTGTTGCCTGTTTGTATAAGGACCGCCACCCAGGCTCAAAGGGATCATAAGATTATTCATGCTAGAAACTTCCGTGTGCAGCCGCAAGCTATTATGGGCTCTAGCATAGTCGAGTAAGTTGTGGGAAACCTTTCCATGATGGGCTAGCAGATGTAGGGGATTGTAGGTGTACCGGCCTATCTATCGGTTAAGGGGACCTCTTCGGAAAGACTGTGTCTCGGTCATCCGTTTCTCAAACATCATGCAGTGCGAGAAATCCAACGGAGGAGATCGAGTCTTGTGGGAAAAGTGCACAAACCTCTGCAGAGTGTACAAACTAATCATGGTTAGCCGTGTCCCCGGTTATGGACATCTTGAGTATCTAGTTCTTGGATTATCCCGTTGATCTCATCATGTTACTTTTAATTAATATTGTTGGGTTAATGATGATACTTAATTGGGATTGAGATGTTGTCAACCATCTCAATGTTTCACAACCACCATGTTAGTTAAATAAAATTTATTCCTTTGAAGTAGGGAAAAATTGGCTTTTCGCAAAAACATTATAACCATAGAGCTTTTCCACCAGCCATATATGCATGTAGTGATAGCCTTTGTTCATCATTTCTCTATGGTGTGAATTTGCCAGCATATTCCATGTGCTAACCCGTTTTCGGGCTGCAACGTTTCATGTTGCAGGATATCTTATGACGAGTAAGAGATACGTTAGGGTTACGATTTCTACACTCAACTTTGCCGTTGGTGTTGATGGGAATCCACAACCTTGTTACTTCCGCTATTTGGATTGAGGTAATAGTATTTATGTTATTTTATACATGTGATTTACCTCTGTTATAAATCCTCGAGTACTGTGTGTGTCAGCATACCGATCCAGGGATGACACTTAAGCACAGAGAGTTGATCCATTCGGGTCGGGTCGCTACAGATATGAATTGCCTGTTACACCTGAGGGTTATGTTATGGATAGAGACGTAGCTAGGGACTTTCTTGCTTGTAAGGATAGAGAGGATCTTAAGAAACTGCTAGTCAAGTTGAAAGAAAAACCTTTGAATGCTACAATGCAATATGATCCTAAGTTTGGTACTTCACCTATATTTGTTACTGATAAGGATTATGAATTCTCTGTCGATCCTGAGTTAATCACTTTGGCTGATCTGGTCCTTTCCATGTTTATGAATCTGAAACTTTTGTGGCACATCTTACTAAATTGAATGATATAGCCACCTTATTTGCTCATGAGGAAAAAATCCGCTACTACTCTATTTTTAAGTTGTTTCTTTTCTCATTAAAGGGTGATGCTAAGATATGGTTTAATTCGCTTGCTCCTGGTTGTGTGCGTAGTCCCCAGGATATGATATATTACTTCTCTGGAAAAAAAATCTTGCTCATAAGAAACAAGCTGCCTTAAAGGAAATATTTAACTTTGTGCAAATTGAAGAAGAGAGTATCCCACAAGCTTGGGGGAGGCTTCTCCAATTACTTAATGCTTTGCATGATCATCCTCTCAAGAAAAATGAAATACTTGATATCTTTTATAATGGACTAACCAATACTTCTAGGGACCACCTAGATAGTTGTGTTGGTTGTGTTTTCAGGGAACGAACTGTTGAACAAGCTGAAGTGCTATTGAATAATATATTGAGTAATGATAATGATTGGAATCTTCCTGGACCGCCTCCTAAGACAACTCCGAAGAAGAGGGGTATTATATTCCTCAGTCCTGAAGATATGCAAGAAGCAAAGAAATCTATGAAAGAAAAAAAGGTATTAAAGCTGAAGATTTTAAGAATTTACCACCTATTGAAGAAATACATGGTCTTAATATTTCGACACAGTAGTAGAGGCAAATTCTCTCTATAGATTTGATGAAGGTGATATTCCCTATAATAAATCTGCTAGTCAATGCTTGGATGAATTTGATAACTTTATTGTTAAACAAGAAAACTTCAATGCATAAGTTAGTAGACAATTGAAAATAAATGCTTATATGCTTGAACACTTGAGTGACTATATGTGTAGAACTGTTAATGATCTCAAGTTTGTTAGTAAACATGATTCCATGGTAAAAACTCAAGTAGAACAAGTTCTTAAGGCACAAAATGATTTGGTTAATGAAATGAATAATAAGATGAATGATCATGCTGTTAGAGTTATGACTAGAGGTGGTAAAATGACTAAGGAACCTTTGTATCCTAAAAGAATTGAGCAAGACTCTTAGAGAATTAATACTGATGCACCTAGTCCTTCTAAAAATTAAAGGAATGATGATAGGACTTTGCATGCTTCTAGTGAACCTGTTATAGATACACCTGAGAACCCAAATGATATATCTATTTCCGATGCTAAATCACAATCTAGTGATGAACATGAACCTAGTAATAATGAAAATCATCATGTTCATGTTGATTCTCAACGTAGTAATGATAATGATGTGGAGATAGAACATGTTCTTGATCTTGATAACCTACAACCTAAAAATAAAATATATGATAAGAGAGACTTCATTCCTAGGAAACATGGTAAATAAAGAGAACCATGGGTTCATAAACCCATGCCCTTTCACCCTAAACCATCCAAGAAAAAGGATGATGAAGACTTTGAGCGCTTTGTTGAAATGCTTAGACCTGTCTTTTTCCGTTTGCGTTTGACTGGTATAATAAAAATGTCTCCTTATGCTAAGTATATGAAAGATATTGTCACTAATAAAAGAAAGATACCGGAAGCTGAAATTTCCACCATTCTTGCTAATTACATATTTAAAGGTGGAATACCAAAGAAACTAGGAGATCCAGGAATACCAACTATACCATGCTCCATTAAAAGAAATTATGTTAAAACTGCTTTCTGTGATTTAGGAGCCGGTGTTAGTGTGACACCCCGAGACTGATGCTCCAGTTGCCTTCCATTTATTTTCATTGATGTCATCTGTTTCAATTGTTTGTTGCCATGATCATGGTGTGTTTGCCATTGTCATCTAGTTTTGCATTGTTCCCTTATTTGTTGCATGCCATGCCCATCATTGTTATGTTGATTTGTGCCATCCTATGTTGCTGTCAAGATCATCTCATGTGCATTGTGGTGTCCATCATGTTGTGCTTGCACTATGCTTGTTATGTTGCTTGCCCTATGCATATGTCCCACGCATCACCCCTCCTTCCTTCTTACTCCTTTCATTTTTGCAAGTGCCTTTCCCCCTTCTATTTAATGTTCAATTTTGGCCAATAAATCTTGCACCATGCCTTCATCCTCTCTGCCAAATATTAGCTCCTTCGAACTTGTTTTGGTTGGGTTCAAAAATGGCTCAAGTTTGAATTTAATTCAAACATGAATTATTTTTCTGTCCTTAAAATGCCCAGGCCATTTTATTCAAATCCTGCATAAATCCAGGAGTCCAGGGATATCCTTGTCTCAGTCCCACACCTCTCCATTGTCCCTATGCATTTCTTTTCTATATTTTCTCTTTGAAGAAAAGAAAGGAAAGAGAAGAATGCATAGAGGAAGAGGCCGCCCGCAGCCCATCAATAGTCGTCCCGCACAGCCCACTTACCCCTTCGATCCCGCCCACTAGCGTGTTCCCCTGTTCATGCTCTTCTCACTGTATGGCAGCTCATTCAGGAGGTACACGTCGGTGCCCCGGTTGATTTGACGGTGGGAGGTTGCCCTAGCCTCCTATAAGACTCGCCAAAACCCTACCCCTGGTCTCTTCTCTACCCATTCCCCCCTCTCTTGCCCCTGCCGCCGCCAAGGTAAGCTCCATGCCTCCATAGCCGATGCCATAACCGAGAGAGCTCGAGCTCCAGCTCGGGCTGACAGAGCCTCCCCCCTTCCTCCGTGTCTTGGTGAGGAGAACAGACTTTGACTCTTGCCATCTCCTTCCACTACGTATGCGTCCACGTTCCCTGGATCGGCTGCGCCATCCTCTTCCAGGGGCACGTCTTCTTCTTCTTCCCGCACGTCACCGGCCGACATCGCGTCTTCTCGCCCTCCCTGATCACCATCGAGCTCGATCTACTCCAGCGGCATCCTCTCGGTGAGCAACCGCTCCTCATAGCCCCTCTCCGGTTGGATTTTATCACTGTAGACGTTGATTCCATGGCAGCGAGTTCAAGCTCGTGCCTTGTGCTCAGCTCGCCTCGCTCTTGTAGACGCGAGCACACTCGCGCAGCTACCCCTGCCGGATTCAGGGCTCCGCAGACGCAATAAGGTTTGAACTCTGGGGTATGTGCGAAGATCTCAGCCTCTCAAGCTTTGAGCCCGTCACAAGCCCGTCTCAAAAATGGCTCAAGTTTGAATTTAATTCAAACATGAATTATTTTTCTGTCCTTAAAAATGCCCAGGCCATTTTATTCAAATCCTGCATAAATCCAGGAGTCCAGGGATATCCTTGTCTCAGTCCCACACCTCTCTATTGTCCCTATGCATTTCTTTTCTATATTTTCTCTTTGAAGAAAAGAAAGGAAAGAGAAGAATGCATAGAGGAAGAGGCCGCCCGCAGCCCATCAATAGTCGTCCCGCACAGCCCACTTACCCCTTCGATCCCGCCCACTAGCGTGTTCCCCTGTTCATCCTCTTCTCACTGTATGGCAGCTCATTCAGGAGGTACACGTCGGTGCCCCGGTTGATTTGACGGTGGGAGGTTGCCCTAGCCTCCTATAAGACTCACCAAAACCCTACCCCTGGTCTCTTCTCTACCCATTCCCCCCTCTCTTGCCCCTGCCGCCGCCAAGGTAAGCTCCATGCCTCCATAGCCAATGCCATAACCAAGAGAGCTCGAGCTCCAGCTCGGGCTGACAGAGCCTCCCCCCTTCCTCCGTGTCTTGGTGAGGAGAACAGACTTTGACTCTTGCCATCTCCTTCCACTACGTATGCGTCCACGTTCCCCGGATCGGCTGCGCCATCCTCTTCCAGGGGCACGTCTTCTTCTTCTTCTTCCCGCACGTCACCGGCCGACATCGCGTCTTCTCGCCCTCCCCGATCACCATCGAGCTCGATCTACTCCAGCGGCACCCTCTCGGTGAGCAACCGCTCCTCATAGCCCCTCTCCGGTTGGATTTTATCACTGTAGACGCTGATTCCATGGCAGCGAGTTCAAGCTCGTGCCTTGTGCTCAGCTCGCCTCGCTCTTGTAGACGCGAGCACACTCGCGCAGCTACCCCTGCCGGATTCAGGGCTCCGCAGATGCAATAAGGTTTGAACTCTGGGGCGTGTGCGAAGATCTCAGCCTCTCAAGCTTTGAGCCCGTCACCCCACAGCATAGCCTAGCCGGATTCGCGTGAACTAGGAAGAAGATGAACACGACAGTTTACCCAGGTTCGGGCCACCTTGCGGTGTAAAGCCCTACTCCTGCTTTGTGGTGGATTGGCCTCACGAGGGACTGAGGATGAACAAGTATAGAGGATGAACAACCTCGCGAGGGATTTTGTGGTGAGGGTGGAAAGGATCGGATCCCGCCCCCTCTACGGTGGTGGCTAACCTATATATATATATATATATATATATATATATATATATATATATATATATATATATATATATATAGTGGCCCATGGTCCTCTTCCCCCGAAACTTAGGCGGGAAGGGATCCCGCAATGTCCAAATTGAAAAGGGGACAAGTAGTACATCTAATCCTGACGAAAGGTGGTCTTCGCCTGCAAAGCTTCTGGTCGTGACGCAGTGGTGGGCTCGGTCATGACCCCCGTCCTGCCGAGCCCGTGATCTTGGTCTTGTAGAACCGGAATCGAAACCTTTGGGAGATTCCTCCGGGACCCACGCCTGTTCTTGCCTCCTTAGCACCAAAGAGGAAATTGCCTCCTCTGCGCCCTCTGGCGCCCGCCTGGCCTTGGTCGTCATGGCTCACGTCATTGTAGCCTCCTGAGGCTGGGTACCTACATAGAAATCTCCGCTCCTCGGGAGGCCTCTTGGGGGAGGCCGCTCCCTCTGGAGGTCTTGGTGTCGTCCGCCGCCTCGCGAAGCCAGGGCCCTCACGAGGGTCTTGTCCTGGCGGTCTTGCAGATGGGTCGTACCAAGCTTTCGAGGGAGCCACGCCGTGGGCCATAGGCAGGCAAGTCTGGGTACCCTGGTTCCCAGAACGCCGAAGGTAGCCCCCGAGCACAAGGCGCGCTCGGGCGGGCTTCGAGGCGAAACCAAGGGGCAAGGATGAAGCACCGCGGGCCCCAATCGCCTGCGGTCCAGGCTGACGCTTGGCGCTTGATGGGACACGGACGCCTTGGCTTCCCCATGTCGCCTCGGCAACCGTTCCGAGTTGACAGTAGCCTGGCGCATGCAGCAGGGCCATCATCACCTAGAGCATGGAGGGACGCCGGTTATTCTTCTTCAGCCTATAAACGGGCAAGGGGAACGGAGCTCCTTAGCCCACCTTCGTCTTCCTGTCTTCTCGCCTCGCGTTCCTGCTATAGCGCCCATGGCACCAATCAGAAGGTTCTCCACCACTGAGAAGGGAAAGGCTCAAAAGGAGGTGCTGGAGCCGCTCTTGCCGAAGAGGAGCTACAGCCGCCCTCGACGGGTTGCCGCAACACCCGTGGCCACTCCTTCTAGGCGCGAGCACGCACCACCGAGGGCCCGCGCTGGCCCGATCGTCCGCCCATAGGGTCCTTCCCACGGGGGAGGCCACGGGCACTGTGGAGGACGAGGCCATGGAGGGAACCTGATGACGGTCGCCCGACCACTTCACCCACAGGCCCATGCCGATGGCACAACCCGCGAGTTTGTGGTGTGCGTGACGACGCTGCCGCGCACCTGGATTCGACTCCCGTGTGCCCTGGCAGAGGAGCGGCCGGGGCGGGGGCCCGTGGAGTTGTGGCTTCAGCATGACGGTTGCTACGGCCAATCCTCGCAGGCGGAGGTTGAGGCCACCTTCTCCGGTGATGTCTTCATGACCCGAGGATGGGGGACGGTCACTGCTACCTCTTGAGCACTGCGTTGGTTTTCCCTTGAAGAGGAAAGGGTGATGCAGCAAAGTAGCGTAAGTATTTCCCTCAATTTTTGAGAACCAAGGTATCAATCCAGTAGGAGACTACATGCAAGTCGCCTCGTACCTACACAAACAAATAAGAACCTTGCAACCAACGCAATAAAGGGGTTGTCAAACCCTTCATGGCCACTTGCAAAAGTGAGATCTGATAGAGATAATAAGATAAATATTTTTGATATTTTTATGATATAGATTGAAAAGTAAAGATTGCAAAATAAATGACGGAAGAAATAGTAAATTGATAGGAAAATAATATGATGGAAGATAGACCCGAGGGCCATAGGTTTCACTAGTGGCTTCTCTCAAGATAGCATAATTTACGGTGGGTGAACGAATTACTGTCGAGCAATTGATAGAAAAGTGCATAGTTATGAGAATATCTAGGCATGATCATGTATATAGGCATCACGTCCGCGACAAGTAGACCGAAACGATTCTGCATCTACTACTATTACTCCACACATCAACCGCTATCCAGCATGCATCTAGACTATTAAGTTCATAAGAACAGAGTAACGCATTAGGCAAGATGACATGATGTAGAGGGATAAACTCAAGCAATATGATATAAACCCCATATTTTTATCCTCGATGGCAACAATCCAATACGTGCCTTGCTGCCCCTGCAGTCACTGGGAAAGGACATCGCAAGATTGAACCCAAAGCTAAGCACTTCTCCCATTGCAAGAAAGATCAATCTAGTAGGCCAAACCAAACTGATAACTCGAAGAGACTTGCAAAGATATTTAAATCATACATATAAGAATTCAGAGAAGAATCAAATATTGTTCATAGATAATCTTAATCATAAACCCACAATTCATCGGATCTCGACAAACACACCGCAAAAAGAATTACATCGAATAGATCTCCAAGAAGATCGAGGAGAACTTTGTATTGAGATCCAAAGAGAGAGAAGAAGCCATCTAGCTAATAATTATGGACTCGAAGGTCTGTGGTAAACTACTCACACATCATCGGAGAGGCTATGGTGTTGATGTAGAAGCCCTCCGTGATCGATTCCCCCTCCGGCGGAGCGCCGAAAAAGGCCCCAAGATGGGATCTCATGGGTACAGAAGGTTGCGGCGGTGGAAATAGGGTTTCGTGGTGCTCCTGAATGTTTTTGGGGTATATGGGTATATATAGGAGGAAGGAGTAGGTCGGTGGAGCTGCGAGGGGCCCATGAGGGTGGGGGGCACGCCCAGGGGGGCAGGCGAGCCTCCCTGCCTCGTGGCCTCCTCGCTTCTTTCTTGACGTCCACTCCAAGTCCCCTGGATCACATTTGTTTCAAAAATAACTCCCCCGAAGGTTTCATTCTGTTTGGATCCCGTTTGATATATTCCTTTTCTGCGAAGCACTGAAATAGGCAAAAAAACAACAATTTGCACTGGGCCCTTGATTAGTAGGTTAGTTCTAAAAATAATATAAAAATATATAATAAAGCCCATTAAACATCCAAAACAGATAATATAATAGCATGGAATTTAAATCAATAATGAGGCTGGGCAACTCGCTCCCACAATGCTCCCCGGATCGCTTCCTTCGATGGCCGTTCGATCCTGGTCAACGAAGTCTTTTTTTGCCTGCTGCCCGTTGGACCTCGCTGGGAACTCACTTCTGCCGTTTTGACCGCGTGGTGAGATCTGGACAGTGCGTGACCTGTGGGCTCGGGCTGGATCGAATTGGCTGGGTGACAGTTTGTTGGGTGCGCAGGGCAGCCTGTCCTGCCGCGCCCCGTGCGCGCGAGGCCCGCGTCGTGGGCGCTGTGCAGGCGCGGGTTATGCGCTGTTCCCCGTGTTTCCCTCGCTGGCTGGTGCTGCGGCTGCAGGTGGGCCCGCCTGCGCATGGTCC